>NC_073630.1:46598030-46901060 GCF_029407905.1 Bubalus kerabau | reverse complement strand
ATGCTTAGGTTTCAATTGTGGTTTTATTTCCACCTCTACATGTGGGTTGTCCACTGGGCTTTGCTCCTGAGGCTTCCCTGGAGGACTTGGGTTTACCCCTCTGAGAACCAGGTATGGCAGTGGTACAGCTACTTGGGTCGCAGGGGTTCTGGCAGCACTAGGTACTCAGGGGGGTTGGCAGCTAGGGTGGCAGGAAATATAGTGCTCTAGAAGGGTGTGGCAACCAATCTTGTCCAATACACTCCAGTATTCTTGCCCGGAGAACCCCCTCTCTGACAGAGAAACCTGGCAGGCTACAGTCTACAGGGTCGCAAAGAGTCAGACATGACCAGTGACCCTACGTGCATAATCACAAGACTTTTTTTGTTTGTTTGTTTTGCCTGTGACAGTCCTCCCCCAGTGAGAGTTGAGCTTGAAGGTGGTACATCTGCTTGGCTTGCGGGGACCCTGGCAGCACCAAGCGTGCAGGGATATGGACTGCGTCTGCCGCAAGAGTTATGGCCCTATCCGAGTCTTTTTTTTTGAGCCTCTTGCAGCTGGCAATCAGAAAGCCTCTTTGGCCAGTCTTTCTCTGTAGCTCTGCCCATTCAGGCACTTAGAGGGATCCCTCACCTGGGGTCTTTTTCTGTTGTTCAGCACATCAGGCACATAAAGGGCCCCCCACCCCCCGACTCAGGTCCTACCCTGTAGATCTGCGAATCAGTCACTGAAAGGCACACCCTGGGAGGGGTCCTACTCTGTAGTTCAGTGCGTCAGGCATTTGATGGGCCAACTTCCCTATTGTTCATTTGCGGATGCTGGCATGTGAGGAGAGAGA
The DNA here is from genome assembly GCF_029407905.1 of Bubalus kerabau. NCBI lineage: Eukaryota > Metazoa > Chordata > Mammalia > Artiodactyla > Bovidae > Bubalus > Bubalus kerabau. The sequence continues at coordinate 46,900,243 of NC_073630.1, read as the reverse complement.
GGCTATGGTGATGGCTCCACCCCCTACACGTGACTCAGCACTATTGCCTTGCTTCCATGGCTACCTGGCTTTTTTCCACCTCATGTCTCACCATGATCTCCTCCCTCACATCCCCTCAATCCATCTCTCTGTAGTCAACAGCACCCCTCACCCTGGGATTGCTCCACAATCCCTTAACTCCAGCTCCCAGCTGCTGCTCCTTCCAGGAGACCCCTGTTACTGCCCAGGGTATATATGGCTGTGGCAAGGACTATCTGATTCTCATTCCATTTAGGCTGCCACAGATCAGCTATTTCACTCTCAGCCTTAAGTGTTTCTCCTCTGATTCAGACAATTGCCCCACTGTGGGGATCGGACTCCTGCTTCACTTCCCCCACCTGCCAAGCGCAGGTCCAGTCCTTCTAACACTCTTGTTTTTCCCCCAGTTCCTTCATCCTACCGAGTTTTGCGTAGTTCTATATATTCTTTTGCATTGTTCAGGTACTCCTGTCTGCTCTCAGCTGGTGTTCCGCATGCACTTCTGTGTCTGAAGGTATATTCCTGATGTATCCATGGAGAGAGATGTACTCCACATCCACCTACTCCTTCACCATCTTGTTCTCCCCTTATCTTTCTGATTACAGCCTTCCTAGCAGATGTAAAGTACTATCTCATTGTGGTTTTGAATTGCATTTTCCTGATAGCTGATGGTTTGTCTTTTAAAACATAGATTAATTCTAACTAAAAATACCTATGAAGCCAGAGATTTCTATGACAATTTTATTTTAATACACATTAAATAAATAGATAATCTAATATATGTCACACTTGAAATTCACTGCATTGTTTTCTTTTATTCTCAGCACTTCTGTCAGCTTCTTTCTACTTTTTTGTTAATTTTTGTATGGAAATCCCAACAGATGTGGAGCCAAGCTTAGAAAACCAGCAATTCATAACAAAATTAAATATTTTAAGGTTTTCATTGACTACAATTTCTATATAAGCCAACAATGAAATTTGGTATCACAAATGATCATATGAAATATTAGACAGTAGTAATCAAAAGAGATAATAGAACTCCCAAGAAGCAGCATCTATCATGCTCTACTCTGGCCATATGACAGCTACCAAAATGGGATTCTTTCTGGTGGCTGCACATAATGAGAGATATTAGAAAACAAAGCCCCAGTAAGTGAGGACAATCCAAGTGATAAGGGTAATATATATAAACTTGAAATCAGAACTTGAAATATCTGAGGATGTTTATACCAGAAAAGAGAAACCTAAGAAAACTGATAGTGATCTTCAGATCCTTATAAACCAATGAGAAACCAAAAATAGACTTGCTTTGCACCCTTGGGCTATAGTTCTCACAAGCATCTCCCAGTGGGACATACTGTTTTCCATTTGGAAGGTGATCCCAAAGGACTGAAAATAATTAAAAACCACAAGTCTGGGATTGAGTCTTACTTGTTATAAACTAAAGAAAATTGGGGCTATTCTTATAACATACTTTCATTCATTTGTTATTGAGAGAAAGATACAAGTGAATTTATATCCAGTAAAAGAGGAATTACACTCTGTTGTCCTCAAGGGATTGTGAGTCACTCAGGAAGTTAGAACCAGTGTCTTGGAATAACATAAAGTCTGACTTCAATTCAATATAATGATATAGGATCTAATAATAGAAAGGTCAGAATGTAACCTGAAAATACACAGATGCTATTAGATGGATCCTGGTACTCAGTATGTGGCTAGATTTGATGTCTAACTTCCAGTAAAATAATATATTTTTTATTTTAAAAACTGAGACTTTCTGACTTTCTTCCCTTCCTTTAGCTTTAGGATTTACCTTACTCCTCCTAAATATTTATTGTATATATCCCAGCCTTTCCCAAAATGTGGAACACTTTAAAGAGATTTATGATTTTAGCAAGTATATGCAATAGATTTTGTTTGTGGTACATAAACATCAAATCAGAAGAAAGATATAATCACCTCGATTCTTTTGGTCTGATTAAGTCAAGGAGAAGCTCAGTTTAATTTTGTCCCTCTTTAATATATCTTAAATTCTTACCCATCGTCTTGTGTTTCAGTCTTTTCTAGACAAAACAGTAATATCTAAAAACAATGTCTAAAATATTACTGTTTTTATTTCACCTTTTATATGGTTATGTTGTGTGTATTTAACTTACATTTATTCTAGAAATAAAAACTCCTTTTTATACAAAATGATTTAAATGAAAAACTAAATCACTGTAAAGAAAAATATTACATAACAGTACAGTTGGTATAGTTCATGGCTAAATTTGAAAAGGCAGTTTGACAATAACTGGAAGTTGAGAAACATAGCATGATGGGGAATACATGTGTTTTTAATTCTTCATTTTAGCATCCATTATTTCAATTAGATGACCTTCTTTCCTTCCTCTTCATTCACACATATTTTGTATGCACTTTCATGGCAGCCTGTAACTATTCCTATTAGGGAAACTGATTTTCTATATTTGTTTGCTTACTAGGCTACCTATTCCTTCACAATGTAAACTCCTTGCAAATAAGCAATAGATCTGGAATCACTGTTTCTCTCAGTGAAATGTATGTGATATATTAGATTTTCAATAACTTTGGTTGAATAAATAAAACTATCTGCAAAAAGAATCATAATTTGCAAACCCAATCTAAACACTTAGACCTTTTCCCTCTTGAGTTATGCTCTGTTCTAGACTTATTAATATTTCTCACTTGGATGCCTGCATGCAACAAGACCATATTACAATACTTTGCTTTCAGGTTATATATTTATAATACATTTATTATGTCTCCAAAGTTCTTAGGCTTTCTTAATGTGTAAGTTTTTGGAGATCAAAGTGGAGATTATGTCAAACTCCCTGTCATCAGGCAAAATGTTATAACAAATTAAGCTATCATGATTATATTATATATGGTGTATATAACATTTAACTCATTAGCAGAATAGCCACTAATGGTTGTATAAAATATGTTGTGCCCTTTAATGTCATTGGTCCAAGAAGCTTTGCTTATGAGTTTATTTTAAATCTCTGGAACTTACTCCTGTAATTGAAGAAATTCACTTATAAGTAAATAATTGGAAATATTATCTTATGCAAGAATTTTGTAAGCATCCAGAATCTTTGGGGCAACTCTGCTTACTTCCCAAGCTTTTACTGTGATTAAGTACTATTTAGTTTATGCTTGATTTATAGGACTCTGCTGTTTTACTCTCACAGAAAACCAGAGTTTTTAATACCACTGTCATGTCTGTCACTTCTGTCATGTTCTTCAACCCAGAGCCTGCATATCTAATTTATTGAGAGTGCTTCTAAAACTGACCATATTTTATTATACATTTCTTTATCACTTCTTTTAGAAGACTTCTTTATTTCCCCAGGTATCAGAGACTCTCACCATCTTATCCATGAAAGCATGGGAAGAAATCTATATTTAAACCTCACCTTTTACTCAGTTTTGTGGACCCAAAATGTGTTTAAGGTGACAAAATCATCCCAAGCCCAGTACTTAATCTGCCAGAGTTGTCCTCCTCAAAATGACATATTATCCCATCTTTCTTGTTGCAGATGTGGTAATTCATCTTTAAACAAATGTTTAGTGTGATTTTAAAGCATTTTCTCCCTCTTCTCAGAGCTAAGCTTGTTTTATTTCTCCTTATACGCTTTAAAATAAGGATGAGAATATATTTCTCATTAGAAACAAAACAAATGAGAGGATAGTGAAACATCTTTAAAGCACTGAGAGAGAAAACCGTCAACTTGGAATTTTATATCTGGTTAAAATGCTTTTTCAAAACAAAAGCACTTTTCTTAGATCCCTTAGAGAAGTGAGATCATAGAGAAAACTACCACCCTCAAAGCTGGAGAGACAGGAGAATACAGAAAATTACAGCCATGATTACCTAACTTGTAGCAGAATCCACTGGAGCCATAAAATGGTAGGAATGCTTGAAAAATAATTTTAACAAATCACCAAGTCCCTAGGGTGGGAATGAAAAACTCCTAAGGGTTACAGTCTTAGACCCCTCTACTCCTCACATATAGTTTCATGAAATGTACCTCTAGGAACACCATCAGTTTCTTGAATTAAAGAACCAAGAAACATCCCCTTGGGTTTTAGGCAGGGAAAAGATAAGAGTAATCATTTGAAATATACCTGGAACACCCTTCATAATGAAGTTCTGCTCTCCAGGGGTACCTGCATACAAAAGCCTTGTATACCTGGAAAAGCGGCAACTAGGAAATTCCACCCCACACTAGCTTTCTTGACTCACCTAGAAGGGAAGCAAAATTAAGAAACATTTCTGAAGGTCATAACCCAGGGCTTCAGTTCAACTAGAAACCTGAGAATTAATCATAATGCTATGGACTGTTTCCTCTCTACCTGTTCTTATCACCATATCAACAGGGCTATGATATAATAACAGTGGATTACAACTGGAGACCTGGAAAACAAAGACTTTCTTTAAGAAGGTGCTCTTAGGGAGCCCAGAGACAACAAGATAGGACATAAATAAATAAGTAAGAACCCAGAATGAAACTGTAGCCTTTGGTACCTAGATATACAGAAAGTATTAAATACATTCTAGTTCCAGCTAGATTAATATTAAAGCTCACAATAAAGATATCTTTACCTTGGTTCTTATTACTCAGTATATTATATCCAGGTTCCAACAAAAAAGTACAAAATATATTAAAGGCAAGAAAAACACAGTATCTGAGGAATCAAAGCATGCATTAGAAGCAGACTCAGATATTGACACAGATTTGGAACTATCAAATAGGAAATTTAAATAACCATGATTAATATTTTATATACTCTGTGGAAAAGGTATATGAACTATAAGAATAAGTAGTAAGCAGAGAGATGGAAACTGTATAAAAAATGAAAAGGAAATTTTAAAAATCAAAACACTGTAACAGAAATGATGACTTTCTTTGATGGGTTCATCTGTAGACTAGAAAGAATCAATAAGCTTGAACATATGTAATATAAACTTCTCAAAGGAAATGCAAAGTGAAAAGAAAGATAAAATGTAAAACAGAATATGCAAGAAATGCACAAGATTTATAAAATGTTACCTATGCACAATCGTTACATATTAGAGGAAGAATGAGAGAAAAAGGCAGAAGTATCTGAATTAATAATGGGTGAAAACTTTCTAGAATTAATGGCAGACACCAAACAATAGATCTATAAGTTCAGGTAACATCAAGCAAGAAAAATATAAAAAGTAAACAAACAAAATCCCCACATGTCGGCAAATAACACTGTAATAACAGCAAACCAAAGACAATCAGAAAAAAAAAGCCAAAAAGAAAAAAATATACCTTACCTATGGAGAAACAAGTAACAAGAATACAAAGTGAACCTTCCATTAGAAACCAGGCAAAGAAGAAGAAAGTGGAGTGAAGTATGTAAAGAGTAGAAAGGAAAACAGAACCACCAATCTAGAATTTTATATCCAGAGGAATTATCCTCAGAAGTCAAGAACAAATAGACTTTCTCAAACAAACAGAAAAGATAGGATTTATTGTCAGAAGATTCACCCTGTAAGAAATATTAAAAGAAGTTATTGAGATAGAAGGGAAATACATAGGCAAAAATGGGAACTATGTGAACAAACAGTGGTGGCAGAAGAATAAACATAGGTAAAATAAAATCATTTATTTTAAACTTCTTAATAGATAAGAATGCCAATGTATTGAGTGATAATAATATATGAATAGGCAAAAGAAGCCACAGCGATTTAAATGGGATAGAAGGGAGAAAATGGGAAAACTCTGTTACAAAGTTTGTAACTACTGTGTAAATATAAAAAGAATGCACAATCGTCATTACCCATGACATTGGAATAGTATTATTTGAAGGTGGACTTAGAATAGTTGTAAATATACATTGCAAATTCTAGGTTAGAAACCAAAAAGCTTTTAAAAAAATTGTACTCAATATGCTAAGAGAAGAGAAAACGTATAATCATAGAAAATGCTCAACTAAAAAAATGAATAAAAAGAAAAAAGTCAAGTGCAGCATATATAAAACAATTATAAACATGGTAGATACTAATCAAAATATATCAGTAGTCAATTTTAATGTAAATTGTCTAAATGCAACTAAAAGACAACAAATTTATAATTTTTTTAAATTTTCAAAATAATTTTTTAAAAAGGGCTAAAAGAACTCACTTTAAATGCAAAGAGGAAAATAGGTTTTAAAAAAAGGAGGAGAGGGGTGGAGAAACATATACCAAACAAACATTAATCAAAAGAAAATGAGAATAATATACTAACCATTAAGCAAAATTATGCACAAATTGCCAGAGTATTACTTCATGATAAGAGAATTAATTCTCCAAGAAGACGTAAAAATCATTAACATGTATGTAACTTAAAAAAAATCATCAAAATACATAAGATAAAAACTGATAGAAAAGCAAAGAGAAGTAGATAATTTTTCTTCTAGAGTTGTAGACTTTATTGTCATTCAGTAATGGATAGGTAAATACAGCAGAAAATCAGTAAAGGTATAGTTGAAACAAACACCACAGTTAATCAACAGGATCTATTTGATATTTATAGAATAATGATTTCAAAAACAGTGGAATACATATTCTTCTTAAGCTCAAAAGCAACACTCACCTAGAAAGTTAAAATTTTAGCTATAAAAATACCTTAGAAATTTAAAAGAATAAAAATCATATGAAATATATTTTCAGACCATAATAGAATTAAATTACAATTTAATAACAGAAATACAGTTGGAAAATCCCCAAATATTTGGGGTTTGAAAAATAAAATTCTGAGTAACACATGGGTCAAATTTTTTTTAAATCCTCAAGAGAAATTTTTAAATAATTTGAACTAAGTGAAATGAAAATAGAGCTAATTAAGATTTATGGAATGTCACAAAAACAGTGTTTAGAGGAAAATTTATAGCATTGAATGTGTATGCTATAAAGAAGAATAATCTAAAATCAATAATCTAAGATTGCACCTAAGAAAGAAGAGTGATTTAATCGTAATGCAAATGAAAGAAAAATTAGTAAAAGTTAGAGTAGATATCACTGCAAGTAAAATCAGAAAGTCAGAAGAAAAAGCTCACAAAATTGAACGCTGTTCAAAATGATCAATACAACTGATAAACCTCTGGCTAGACTAATGGAGAAAAAAGAATGCACAGATTACTTTAATATCATGAATGAAGGAAGTGTCTTCACCACAGAACCCATGGATTTTTCTCAATTAAGATGACAATAAAGAAATATGAGCAACTCTAGGTCCACAAATTTGATAATTTAGATGAAATGGACCAATTCTATGAAAAAGGCACACTACCAAAGCTCTCACAAAAGCAGAAACAGATCATCAAATTGGCCTATATATATTAAAGAAATTGAACAAATAATTAATAGTCTTTTAAAATAGAGTGTCTGACCAAGACACTGGTGAATTGTAACAAACATTTAAGAAAGCAACAACCAATTCTTTACATTCTCTTCCAGAAAATAAAAACAGAATATTTCCTAACTCTATAATGCCAGTATTACACTAATAGCAAAACCAGATAAAGACATTACAAAAGGAATACTACATGTCAATATCTTTTATGAACATAGATCAAAAATCCTCAACAAAATATTAGCAAATTGAATTCAGCAAAGTACAAAAAGAATTATGCAAAATGACAAAGTGGGATTTATTCCAGTTACACAAGGCCAGTTCCCCATTTGAAAATCAATTTATGTAATCTACTATATCAATAGGCTAAAGAAGAAAAATTATGTCAATTGAGGCAGAAAACACACTGGACAAAGTCCAATATATATTCATGACATAAACTCTCAGATAAATAAGAATAGAAGGTAACTTTCATAAATAACATCTGCAAACTACCTCCAGCTAACATCATACTTAATAGTGAGTTACCAGGATAATTTCCCCCTAGATCAGGAATAGGCATATCTTTTTCTTTCACTTTTTTTTCCACTTTAAACTAGGAGTAGTGCAATAAGACAAGGAAAGGTAATAAAGTTATGCAAATCAAAAAAAAAAGAAAACTATTTTTTCACAGATGACATGTTTTCTATGTAGAAAATCTCAATGAATTGAAAAGAATTCAGGTACAAATAAGTGATTATAGCAAGGTCATAGGATACAAGGTCAATATACAAAACTCTATTGCTTTCTTTTTTTTGCCAGCAAAGAACTTTTGGAATTGAATGTAAAATGCAGTACCATTTACATTAATATCAGAAATAAAATATTTAGGTTCACATTTAACAAAATACACATATGTTCTATGTGTGAAAACTGTTAAACTCCGATGAAAGAATTTCTAAAATCTAAATAAATGGAGATAGAGTCCATGTTTATGAATCGAAAGACTCAATATTTTTGAGATGTCAGTTCTCCCCAATTCTATCTATTGATTCAACACATGTAAAATATCAGCAAGGTATTTCATGGATATTTACAAAATCCTTCTAAAGTTTATATGAAAATCTAAAATATGAGAGTAACCAACATGACTTTGAAGAAAAATAACTAAGTGGAGCACTGATGTTACCCAATCTCAAACTTAACCCAAGATACAGTGATAAAGACAGCACAATTTTATCGAAAGAATAGGGAACAGGATAAGGAGCCAACAATTTGTCCCACATAAATGTAATTAAATGATCTTCAAAAAAAAGGCAAAGGTAATATAATAAAAAAAAATCCTTTTTTTTTTAACAAATGGTACTGGATATTCACATCTGGGAAAAGAAAACTAATCTAGCCACATAACTTATACCTCTTACAACATTAACTCAAAATTAATCATAGACTTAAATTTTAAAATGTAAAAAATTGAACTTCTAGAAAAAAATAGAATAAAATCTAAGTGAATTTAGATTTTCTAACACATTTTCACATACAACCAAAGTATGAACCATGATAGAAAAAAAGCAATAAGTTGGACTTTATTGAAATTTAAAATGTCTACTCTGCAGTGTTAGTTTCTCAGTTGTGTCTGATTCTTGGCGAACCCATGAACTGTAGCCCACCAGGCTCTTCTGTCCATGAGATTCTCCAGCAAGAATATTGAAGTAGATTGCCATTCCTGTCTCCAAGGGATCTTCCTGACCTAGGGGTCCTCCAAGGGATCTTCCTGACCTAGGGGTCAAACACAGGTCTTCTGCATTGCAGGCACATTCTTTAGCTTCTGAGTTATTGGGGAAGCCCAAAAAGCAAAAAAAATTGTACAGATTAACAAATATAATACTGATATGAATGTATGCTGGAATTAAACAAATAAATGAATGGAGATGGCAGAAGCTAGATTTGTACCTATCAGAGTGGAAATTTAGATTGACGAAGGGAGGAAGACAGAAAAATTCATGTTTCAATAGTTAGATATGGAGCCATCAGTATGAAGTCATGTTTAACTTAAAATAGATACAAATGCCTACATAAAGAAATATTTATATGTATGTGTATATATATAGGTTAGTATATACACATTTGTTTCCATGCTTTGTCAGTTGAGAGGGAAAAAAATAACACTCTAGTAGCAATGACTATATCTAACTTCCAGATATTTATTTCTAATGTCATTTTCCAATAAAATGAACCAGGGTTTGTTGATTCTTGGACTGGGATAGGAAATGTATAAAATTAACCTGGAAGGCTTTCCTGGTACCTCAGTGGTAAAGAATCTGCCTGCCAATGCAGAAGCCATGGGTTGATCCCTGGTCCAAGAAGATCCTACATGCTGCAGAGCAACTAAGCCCATACACCACAACTATTGAGCCTGTGCTCTAGAGCCCAGGAGCTACAACAAGAGAAGTCACTGCAGTGAGAGGCCCACGCACCACAGCTAGAGAGGAGCCCTCACTTGCCACAACTAGAGAAAAGCCAGAGCAGCAATGAAGACCCAGCATAATCAAAATTAAAAAAGTAAAATAAATGACTTAAAAAATTAGCCTGGAGTATCTTAAATCGGCAGGAAAGCTATGCCAAACCTAGACAGTGTGTTGAAAAGCAGAGATATTACTCTGCCCACAAAGGTCTGTATAGTCAAGTCTATGGTCTTCCCAGTGGTCACATACGGTGGTGAGAGCTGGACCATAAAGAAGGCAGAGCACCAAAGAACTGATTCCTTTGAATTGTGATGCTGGAGAAGACTCCTGAGAGTCACCTGGACAGCAAGAAGATCAATCCAGTCAATCTCAAGGGAAATCAACCCTGAATACTCATTAGAAGGACTGATGTTGAAGCTAATGCTCCAGTATCTTGGTCACCTGATGTGGCCAGCAACTCATTGGAAAAGTCCCTGATGCTGGCAAAGATTGAGGGCAGAAGGAGAAGAGGGCATCAGAGGATGAGACGTCATCACCAATGCAGTGGAGACGAACTTGGGCAAGCTTTGGGAGATGGTGAGGGACAGGGAGGCCTGGCATGCTGCAGTCCATGGGGTCACAAAGAGGCAGACACGACTGGGCAACTGAACAACAACAATGTCTTATAATGGCAGAAAGTAAGAAAGTGCTTAAAATAAAAATTTTAAAAATTAATGTGGGTATGTTAAAAGGGCAATGGAGTTATAATAAAAAGCTTTTGATGGCCAAATTTGGAATAATTTGAACAAAAAAGTAAGATTGTATTGGATTATAAACCAAATTGTAAAATAATTATTTATGGATAATACGTTTATCCATACACATATAAATAAATGACTGAATAAGTTAATAAATGAGAAAGAAGACAAAAATCTTCCATGCAGAAGAATGCCAATAAATTATTCAGATAGTTTACTTTAAAGGAGGTGGAGCCTGACTCCTTGCTCCTTTAATGTAGACAGCACAAAATGACTGCCTTCCAAAGGGGACAGTAGAAAAACAGGGGAGAGAAAAAAGTAACTTTGCAGCAGAGAAAGCTGAGAAACACTGTCGGCAAGGTGATCAAAGCTAACATCAAGAGTGATAAGAAGTCATGCTGATAGAATGTGCTCTTGCAATGATGTGATGAAATGGCACTTTACCTCTGTGATCTTCCTCCCCAAGTGCTACAACCTCAGTCTAATCATGAGAAAAACATCAGATAAAAACCAATTGAAGGATATTTTACAAAACCTGACCACCACTTCTCAAATTGTTAAGGTCAGAAAACAAGGAAAGTTTGAAAAATTGTCACAACCAAAAAGAGTCTAAGAAGACATAGCAACTAAATGTAATGTGGCGTTTTAGATGGGATCCTGGAGCAGAAAATGAATAATAGATTGAAATCCAAAGAAATCTAAATGAATTATAAACCCTAATATATCAATATTGGTTCATGAATTACATGAAATGTACCAGAAAAATGTAGATGCTATTAATAGAGGGAAGTGAGTATGAAAGTATATGGGAAATCTATATACCCACTCAATTTTTCTGAAAGTCTAAAATGTCTCTACATCAAAAATGATTCTAGAAATTAAGTTTGTTAGTAAATTTTTAAAATGAAGGTGACATAAAAACATATGAATGAACATTTAAGTTAAAAGAAGTTACCACAGACTTGCACTATAAGACATATTAAAAGTAAGTTCTCAGGCAGAAGGATAATGAGACCAGAAGACTATATGAATCTACACAAAAAAAGAAAATATGTCTGAAAAGGAATAATATGTGAGTAAACGTAAGTTTTTAAATTATTTTTAATCTCTTTAGGTGACTATCTAAGGCATAAAGAATACCAAAGTATTGTGGAGCTTATAATATATGTAGAAATAAAATATATGATAAAAAGTAGCACAAAGTGGGAGGGAGTAAATTGTACTCCATTTTAAGTTTCTTGTGCTTTAAATAGTTATGTAAAACAACTTGGCAGCAGACTATGATCAATTAAAGATATATGTTTTAAAAATGCAACTGATAAAATAAGTATAATAAATAAGTTAATATTGAAGAGAAAAAGAAATATTAAAAGAATTCAATGTAAAATAAGTCAGAAAGTAAAAATAAGAAACAAAAAATAGATGGAACAAATATTAAAAAATGTGGAAGACAATAGATTATGTCAAGCACAAATTGTATAAACACTAAATTAAAAGGCAGATTAAAAATAAGATCTAATATTCGATATCTATGAAAAGATTAATGATACATATAAAGACAAATTTTTAAAATTTGTTGCAAGTAGAAAAATGCACAAATGTACCTCCCAAATTCTAATCAAAAATAAATTAGAGTGGCTTATTAATATCAGACAAGCTAGCCTTGAAAAAAAGTAAATATTACATTATGTAAAAATATTGGGGAGAATTATCAAGAAATATCAAGAAAAAAAATAACAAATATAACAGAAAACTGCATTTAAAATAAACAAATATTATGGAAATATAAAAATGATATTTATTATACATTCACAATTAGTGTTGGAAATTTTAACACTAAAAATTGACTTTTATTGAACTTCCACAGGTAACATTATATTAATTGTGGAAGACTGATTTTGCCCTAAGATATGTCTGCCTTTACTACTTCTATTCAACATTGAATCAGAAGTTCAAGTAAAGAATGTAGGTAAGAAAAAGAAACAAAATGTTCAAAAAATTAAAAAAAAAACTATTTTTTTTCAAAAATAACATAATTTTCTAAACAGAAAAACACCAGAGCTACCAAAAAAAGTTTCAAGGAGAAAGGACTGACTTTATCAGGATCACAGGATACAAGGTCAAAAGCAACAAAAGCAATCATGTTTCTATATACTCACAGCCTATAGTTGGAAACTGAAAAAGAAAATTTAATATCTTTTGTAGTAGCATCATAAAACATTATATATTTAGGAACAAATTTAACAAAATATGTGCAAAGCCTGTACTCTACAAAGAATAAAACATTACTGAGAAAAATTTTTAAATTCATTGAGTGAAAAAATACACCACCCATGGGTCTGAAGACTAAATATTATCAAGATGTAAGTTTTTGCCAAATTGATCTATAGATTCAAAGCAATCTCAATTCAGATTACATCAGGTGTATTTTTGCTTTGTTTTGAGAAATTGAAGTGATTTTAAAATTTGCACAGAAAATTCAATTTTTTAAAAAAAGATAATTCTCACTATTGGATGTCAAGATTTTAAGATGAAGATACAGTGATACAGTGAGTGGAAAAGAAACTGTATTTACTCATAATTAGCATAATTGTGAACATGAAAAATCACAGAGGGCAAAATATGCACATGAAAATAATTTATTGTCATTAGTCACTGTGGAAAAAACACAATGAGAGGAAATTCCCTGGTGGTCCAGGGGTTAGGACTTAGCACTTTCACTGCCTGCCATGGGCTGGTTTCAATCCCAGGTTGGATAACTAGGATCATAAGGCATATGTCATGGCAAACACACGCACACAATGAGATATCACTACCTCCTACTGAAATAGTAGGAGGTAAAACTAAACTAAAGGAGGTAAAACTAAAAAGACTGATAATACTAAGAATTGATGTTGATGTGGAAAACTAGAACTCCTTATATACTGCTTGCAAAATGTAAAATAGTACAGGTATGCGTGCTTGCTCAGTTGCATCTGACTCTTTGCAAGCCTATGGACTGTAGCCCTCCAAGCTTCTCTATCCAGGAGGTTTCCCAGGCAAGAATAATGGAGTGGGTTGCCATTTCCTTCTCCAGGGATCTTCCCAACCTAGGATTCAAACCCATGTTTCATGGATTTCCTGCATTGGCAGGCAGATTCTCTACCACTGAGAAACCCCATAAAATAATATACCACTCTAGAAAATGCTTTGGCAATTTTTCATAAATGATATATAGATATAGATAGATATGACTGCATAGACATAGATATAGATAAAGATATAGATAAAATACAGCTATTTTCCTTTTGGATTTTTACCAAAGAGAAACAAAAACATATGTTCATTTATAGGCATGTATGAAAACATCTAAAGCAATTTTATTTATCGTAGCCACACTTTAGAATAAACCAAATATACATCATTTACAAATGAATAAATAATTTGTAGTACATCCATATATTAAAATAGTATTTAGTAGTAAAAATGAACTTATGATAAATACAACAACATGGATGAATTTTAAAAGCATTTTGCATTGTGATAGGGAGATATAGACTATATGACTCCATTTATAGGTAATTTGGAAAAGATAAATATACAAGGATATGTAGTAAAAGAGTACTCATCAGGTCTTAGAGCAGAGGGAGAAAAACAAAGGGACAAGATAAAACATTATGAAGAAAATATTCTTTTTTTTATCATTCTGATGGTTATATACCTGTCTAAACTCATCATACTGTACTCTTAAAAGAGTAAAAGAGTGAATTTTATTGTTGATAAGATACACATTAATAAACTCAACTTTTTAAAATTAACTAAAAATCCAGTAATAATGATCTTTGTCTCATTCATAACTTTATGCAGAAAATGCCAGTTGTTTTACAGTTAGCTATAATGTTGGATCAGTTCAGTTCAGTTCAGCCGCTCAGTCATGTTTGACTCTTTGTGACCCCATGAATTGCAGGACGCCAGGCCTCCCTGTCCGTCACCAACTCCCGGAGTTTACCCAAACTCATGTCCATTAAGTCAGTGATGCCATCCAGCCATCTCATCCTCTGTCGTCCCCTTCTCCTCCTGCCCCCAATCCCTCCCATCATCAGGGTGTTTTCCAATGAGTAAACTCTTCCCATGAGGTGGCCAAAGTATTGGAGTTTCAGCTTCAACATCAATCCTTTCAATGAACACCCAGAGCTGATCTCCTTTAGGATGGACTGGTTGGATCTCCTTGCAGTCCAAGGGACTCTCAAGAGTCTTCAACACCACAATTCAAAAGCATCAATTCTTCGGCACTCAGCTTTCTTTGTAATCCAACTCTCACATCCATACATGACCACTGGAAAAACCGTAGCCTTGACTAAATGGACCTTTGTTGGCAAAGTAATGTCTCTGCTTTTTAATATGCTATCTAGGTTGGTCATAACTTTCCTTCCAAGGAGTAAGCGTCTTTTAATTTCATGGCTGCAATCATCAACTGCAGTGATTTTGGAGCCCAGAAAAATAAAGTCTGACACTGTTTCCCCACCTATTTCCCATGAAGTGATGGAACCAGATGCCATGATCTTAGTTTTCTGAATGTTGAGCTTTAAGCCAATTTTTTCACTCTCCTCTTTCACTTTCATCAAGAGGCTCTTTAGTTCTTCTTCACTTTCTGCCATAAGGGTGGTGTCATCTGCAAATCTGAACTGAACAGTTTTTCAATATAAACTTCTCTGAGCTCATAGAATTAGTGAATTAACATTTTTGACATAAGGTGATAAATATGAATATTGAATTTGAATTCTTTGTCCTCAGTTCAGTTCAGTCGCTCAGTCACGTCTGACTCTGCGACCCCATGAATCGCAGCACACAAGACCTCCCTATCCATCCTTTATGCACAAAAAGCCAGTTGTTTTACAGTTAGCTATAACGTTGATTCAGTTCAGTTCAGTCCAGTCGCTCAGTCATTTCTGACTCTTTGTGACCCCATGAATTGCAGCACGCCAGGCCTCCCTGTCCATCACCAACTCCCGGAGTTCACTCAGACTCGTGTCCATCAAGTCAGTGATGCCATCCAGCCATCTCATCCTCTATCGTCCCCTTCTCCTCCTGCCCCCAATCCCTCCCAGCCTCAGAGTCTTTTCCAATGAGTCAACTCTTCGCATGAGGTGGCCAAAGTACTGGAGTTTCAGCTTTAGCATCAGTCCTTCCAAAGAACACCCAGGACCTATCTCCTTTAGAATGGACTGGTTGGATCTCCTTGCAGTCCAAGGGCCTCTCAAGAGTCTTCTCCAACACCACAGTTCAAAAGCATCAATTCTTCGGCACTCAGCCTTTTCACAGTCCAACTCTCACATCCATACGTGACCACTGGAAAAACCATAGCCTTGACTAGATGGACCTTTGTTGACAAAGTAATGTCTCTGTTTTTGAATATGCTATCTAGGTTGGTCATAACTTTCCTTCCAAGGAGTAAGCGTCTTTTAATTTCATGGCTGCAATCACCATCTGCAGTGATCTTGGAGCCCAAAAAATTAAAGTCTGACACTGTTTCCACTGTTTCCCCATCTATTTGCCATGAAGTGATGGGACCAGATGCCATAATCTTCGTTTTCTGAATGTTGAGCTTTAAGCCAACATTAAAATTTATTTTGTGAGTATTCATTTTTGCTGTTCATGATCTACTTTTTTCTTATATTCAATACTGATTTGGAACTTGGAAATCTTGTTTTCATTACATATTTTCCTCCAGGTTAACCTTAAAATATTTGAGAAAAATATTGGACATTTACAAAATCACAAATGCTACAATGACACATATCTTATTTGTAATTCTTCTATATAGGAGGCTTGTTTCTTCTCTCCATTTATTTATATATTCAAAAATTTATTTATACACATGTGTACTCATAGATACTTATTTTATAGTACGATATTACTTTATCTTCCTTGCTCATATTGTTGTCACTTTAGTCATTGGGAGTTCTTTCAACATCTCTTGTGTCCTTTGACATGGTCCCATCATAATAGTTTTTTAAATTTATTTATATGTAATCGAGAAGAATTGCTTTACCCTGTTGTGTTACATAATAGGGTTTTTTCCTTGGCATTTCCTTACCTCTGGCACTACAAAATATGTTAGGCTAATCTTTTGTATTTTTTGCCCCAATCTTTGAATCAGCCATTTCTCCAAGGAACCCTACATTCTTTTATTGAAAAATAATATTTAGGATCTAAGACCTAGATACCAGATATACATGTTGCTTCTAGGCTGTCTCAGCAGACAGAACAAGGAAATATATACATATGAATAATAACCAGCATATGTACACATATCTGTAAATATTTCTATGTTAGTATCTGTGTATATATTAAGCTAAACATGAGTTCATAGTGATGTTGTCTAATCCATTACAACATACTTATCTGTAAATTCTCACTTTCCACTTGGCTCTCACCATCTACCATCCATGTACTTAATTTTTCAATTTCTATATACATGTATAGCAGTGTGATCATTTTTAACTAATAGCCTTGTAGGAAGCAACATTATCAACTAAATTACAGTAATTTTGTACTGTTTTTGACTTTAGATTTACAGATTCTACTAATTTCCAAAGTTACTTAGATCAGCACATTTTCTCTCATCTCCTTCAATGTGGTTGTTTCCCACATTTTTAATACAGTCATATTGTTTTGTTTAAATACAGTCATATTGTTTTGTCATAATCTGCATTCCATTCTGGGATTTTCCCAACCATGTAAGTGACTTTTTTTGCATCCATCATGTAGATTACCTTAAGTAAGTCAACCATAACTCCCTACATCTGGACAATGTGCTGTACATAGTAACTCCCTTTCAAATAATATAGTATAAATGAAGGGAAGAAAAAGCCTTTACAGTGGAGAAACCTGACAAACACTATCTTAGCCAGGTGACCAAAGTTAACATCAACAGTTATAAGTCCTGATGATAGAATGTTCCCTTGACATGAGGCAATGAAAATGGTACTCTACTTCTGTGGTCCCTCTCCCAAAGCCCACAACTCTAATCTAGCCATGAAAGGAGCATCAGACAAGTCCCTTTGAAGGGTTTTGTACAAAATATGTAACCAGTACTGCTCAAAACTGTCAGGGTCTTCAAAAATGAGGAAAACCATACAAACTATCCCAGTCAAGAGGATTCTAAGGAAACAGGATAAACAAATGTAACATAGTACCAAAATGGGATCTTAGAACCAAAAAAGAAAAAAAAAAGTATATTAGTTAAAGCCCAAGGAAATTTGAATAAAGAGTGGAACTTAATGATAATACATAATATTGGTTCACGAATTGTAAAATGCACCATTAAATGTAATAAATGTAAGATGCTGATAACATAGGAAACCAAGCAGATTCTATGGAAATCCTCTGTACTATCTTTACAGTTTTTCTGTAGGTATATAAACTGTTCTAGAAAAGAGAGACTGTTTTTTAAAAATAACATATCTCTAATCACTATTCCTTGATAATTTAAACAAAATTACTTTTTTTATTATCTTCTTTTCCTAGATTATGATTATTATTTAACATTTTACTGTATCCAAATAACTTCTTTCAAGAATGTTACAATTTAAAATCTATATTAAAGTGGCCATTTTGGAAACTTTCATTGGTTTATTGCTCACAACTATTTAGCTAATAGTATGCATTGAGGAAGTTGGTCCATATGTCAGTAGGAGTACATTTGGGTAGTGTTTATTTTCTGAGTCCTTTACATATTTTCCAATTATTTTTATTCTCCAACAGCAACAAACTTTTCTGCTTAAGCATTAATATTTTTTTAATCATTTTAGTGTGAATCTGGAGTGGGATAAAATAGGTTATAGATGTATTTACCCAATTATTTTTATTCAGGGATTCTGATCGAAGTGCTGAAGATCAATAGAAGACAGGCAGACACTTTGGGAACTAAGGACATGTAAAGTGCAGCAAGCAGTCTGACCAAAATTCAGTAGGGTGCTTAGAAGAAAAAAATCAATAAGTCCTCAGGGAAGAATATTAATCACAAAAAGCATTGTGTTGTAATCCAGGCTTTTTAGTACTTATTCTAGCAATAACTTAGATGGTAAATTGGAGGAAAGCTAGACAAGAGGAAACAATTCCAGGTAGAAAATCATTGTGGTGTCTCACGTAAGAACTTATGAAAAACTAAGCTAAGGCAATAATGGTGGGTCTTGATATAAAAAGATAAGTCATAGTATATTTCCCAAACATCATTGCTTGCATATCCTTTTCATGATTTTCCCTGTATTAGTATAGTGATACATTATTATTTCATATTTTCCTCTAAATTGTTATTGTTGTTATTCAGTCACTCAATAGTGTCTGACTCTTTGTGACCCCATGGACTGCAGCACTCCAGGCTTCCCTGTCCTTCACCATCTCCCAGAGCTTGCTCAAAGTCATGTCCATTGAGCCAGTGATGCCATCCAACCATCTAGCCCTCTGTCATCCCCTTCTCCTCCTGCCTTCAATCTTTCCCAGAATCAGGGTCTTTTCCAGTGAGCTGGCTTTTCGCATCAGGTGGCCAAAGTATTGGAGCTTCAGCATCAGTCCTTCCAATAAATATTTAAGACTGATTTCCTTTAGGATTGGCTGGTTTGATCTCCTTGCAGTCCAAGGGACTCTCAAGAGTCTTCTCCAATACCACAGTTCAAAAACATCAGTTCTTCAGCACCCAGTCTTCTTTATGGTCCAACTCTTACATCCATACATGACTACTGGAAAAACCACAGATTTGACTAAACAGACCTTTGTCAACCAAAAAACAAAAACAAAAACAAAAACTCTTTTTTTTTTAATATATCATCTAGGTTTGTCATAGCTTTTATTCCAAGGAGTAAGCGTCTTTTAATTTCATGGCTGCACTCACCATCTGTAGTTATTTTGGAGCCCAAGAAAATAAAGTGTGTCACTGTTTCCATTGTTTCCCCATATATTTGCCATGAAGTAATGGGACCAGATGCCTTGATCTTAGTTTTCTGAATGTTGAGTTTTAAGTCAGCTTTTTCTCTGTCCTCTTTCACCTTCATCAAGAGGCGCTTTCATTACTCTTCGCTTTCTGCCATAAGTCCTTAAAATTGACTACCATTCAAATACATTTTGATTAAAAACATATCAATCCCTCAAGTGTAAAATTAGAATAATTTATCATAAATATAATTTAAACATAAAATTGGCAAAGTCAACTCTCTCAAAATCTAACTTATCAAAGTTTTCTGAAACATCTCTATTTGTTAATATAGGAGTTTCTGAAGTACTATAGAAGCACTAAAGACATATTAAGTCTGAAAAAGAAACTTTCTCCTTGATATAATCTGAAGGATTTGAATTTAAAAAAATGAAAATTGTGTAATTAAATGTAATTTCATTATGTAATTTAATGGTATCTATTGCTATGGTTGTATCAGATCAGATCAGATCAGATCAGTCGCTCAGTCGTGTCCGACTCTTTGTGACCCCATGAATCGCAGCACACCAGGCCTCCCTGTCCATCACCAACTCCCGGAGTTCACTTAGACTCACGTCCATCGAGTCAGTGATGCCAACCAGCCATCTCATCCTCTGTCGTCCCCTTCTCCTCTTGCCCCAATCCCTCCCAGCATCAGAGTCTTTTCCAATGAGTCAACTCTTTGCATAAAGTGGCCAAAGTACTGGAGTTTCAGCTTTAGCATCATTCCTTCCAAAGAAATCCCAGGGCTGATCTCCTTCAGAATGGACTGGTTGGATCTCCTTGCAGTCCAAGGGACTCTCAAGAGTCTTCTCCAATACCACAGTTCAAAAGCATCAATTCTTCGGCACTCAGCCTTCTTCACAGTCCAACTCTCACATCCATACATGACTAGCAGCTAAAATTATCTAGTAAATAATAATAGTGTTGTCACTTATGGAAAAAATCTGCCTCCAATGCAGGAGACCCGGTTTTGATTCCTAGGTCGGGAAGATCTTCAGGAGAAGGGAATGGCAATCCACTCCAGTATTGTTGCCTGGAGAATACAATGGACAGAGGAGCCTTGCGGGCTACAGTCCGTGGGGCTGCAGTGAGTCAGATACGACTGAGTGACTCACACTACTACTTGAAAATGTTAGTTGAAACTTTGTGATTTAGATCGGGAAGGAACAAAAACTCAGGAGAGAAAAAATCTGAAGGATAACTACACTAAGCCTGAAAGAAACAAGAGCAACCAAAGCACTAAGAAGAGACTCAAGAGATGAAGGTGTTCCATAAACTGGGAAGGAGAATTTTGGTGGGTTTAAATTTCTAGACCTGACAGATATATACAAAGAGAATACTAGATAGTGCATGCAAATGATTAGTCAGTGTAAGTGGACTGCAACTGGAGGTAAGTGATTGGATGTTTCACCCATACACATATGATGTTCACCTATACACACACGAAGTAATCTGGCATCTAGTGGTCACTGAGGGTTGAATTGTGTGTCCCCAAAATTCATCTTGAAGTCCTAATCCTCCAGTACCTCAGAACGTGAGCTTATTTAGAGACTGAATCTTTATAGAAATGAAAATGCAGTTATCAGGACAGGCCTTCATCCAATATAAATGATATCCTTATGGAAAAAGTGAAACTTAATATACATGGGAAAGATGATGCGAAAAGACATCATAGGGAAATGCCATCCATCTATAAGCTAAGGAGAGTGGCCTAAGATAGATCATTTTTTTATGACCCTCAAAAGGAACCAAATCTGCAATACCCTAATTTTAGACTTCTAACCTCCAGAGCTATGAGACAAGCAATTTTGTTGTTTTAAGTTATTCAATCTGTGGTGCTTTGTAATGGCAGCCCTAGAAAATACAAATCTAGCCCATGTTCATGCTCAGTCGCTCACTCGTGCCTGACTCTTTGCAACCCCGTGGACTCTAGCCTGGATACATTTGCTGAAAAGGATGATGATGAATGGAAAGTGGTTGGGCTTCTTGTTTTTCCTACTTTTTTTTTTTTTTAATCAGCATGAAATGGGCTTTTGAAAGAACATAGTTATAAGATCCAAGAGAGAGAGGATAGCTAGAGGGAGCTGGCTTTCTCTGCCCTAGAAAGCTGACACTACACCTTCAAGAAGCGAAGAGTAAGGCTGGATGGGGCGGTCCTTATTGCTTTCTTATTGTTAACAGTGGGCTTACCTAGTGGCCCAGTAGTAAAGAAAAATCTGCGTGCAATGCAGGAGATGGGGGTTCAGTCCCAGGGGTTGGAAGATCCCCAGGAGAAGGAAATGGCAACCCACTCCACTATTCTTGCCTGGAAAACCCCATGGACAGAGGAGCGTGGCAGGCTACAGTCCATGGAGTCACAAGAGTGAGACACAGCTTAGCAACTAAACTTCAACAACATCATTAAGGGTAAGAAATTTACCTCCCAGGGCTTTTTTCTTTTAATCAATGTTCTCTCAGATATCGTAGCATCATAGAGGTGTAGAGACAGCCTGAAAACTCTAGTATTCATATAATCTGCATTCATATTTTAATTTCCTTTGGTGAAGACTAATCCTTGGCAAATTAGCCAGCATTTTGCTTTTCAGAGGTGAAGTACCTCTCCATTGTGGGAGCCATTCCGTTCACATCTTTTTTCCTTGATGCATTTACTTGCTCAGTATCTAAGGCACTTACTACACGGAGATTCATGTTGGAGGGAATAAGTTTTTCATTGCACATGACACCTTGAATTGTAATACAGGAGCCTATGATACTCTGATGTGCACAGAACTTGAAATTTTAGCAAATCAGTCCACTGGGGGTTGGGATTTTTCTATATAGTCTAAAATATTTCTGTTCCTGGAAGACAGCAGGAGGAAGAAGCGCTGTTTGAACCAGAGTCAGGTGTAGTATGGCTTTTTTAATATATATAAAAGTGAATGCTGTGCAGACTGAGGTGGCTCCTTTTCCATCTGTCAGCACATTCTTTACAACCACGCATAAACCTTATTATCACACTCAGTGTGTTACTGCAAAAATTATCCTGGTCCTCAGAACAGTCTGTCTACAGCTTTGAGTGGAATTCAAACTTTGGTGCAGTTAATGTAAAAACAAGCAACCTAGTAAACGAGAGGAAAGGTGATAGACATTTACCTTCCACAAAAAATTGGCTAGAGCTCCTTCATTTTGTCATATGTACAAGGGTAAATATTTTGCACTGAATAAAATACGGGCTGATGACACACATTTGGCCCTGATACAGTTTTCCCACTGGATTCACATATATTAACCTTTGATGAAAAAACAAGAAGAAAAAGGCATAAGAAGAATATGGCAAAATTTCAGAATTTTTTTTTTTTTTTTACATTAACCTTTGAGTTCTGACCTGGTGTAGTTGTATGTTTGGGGGTATATTTGGATAGAGATATTACTGCCATCCTGTTCATATTTATGGGCCTGACCTTTGTATTATAGTAGCCTGCTTTGAAGCACAGTTATTTTTAATTGCTTTATGTGTCCACAGAGACTGTTCTTTGCCTCTGTCAGTTATATACAGTACCCTGGCACATATGTTTGCTCAATGAATCTTTCAATGACTGAATATTTACAACCACATCTGAATACAAGAGGAGGAAATGCTACATTTTGGGATAGTGTGTGTGTTGTGTATTTGTGTGAAAATGTGTTTTATTGTCAACGTTGCCGTATACTTAATGAGGTGACAGGAATAATTAAAAGTGACAGATTGTTTTGGCTTCACTGGGGCCATCTGAGATATAGTCTCCTATAACGCAGCTCAATAAAGCCAGCCTGTGTGAAGCCCTCAGTGTATGATTCATGGCTGCAGTAGGGCTACTCACAGAGGCTTAATGAGAGACAGGGGCTGGGCGGTAGGAGGCTGAAAATGCCATCAGAAGACAATGGCAAGCACTGTGTGCCAAAATCACACCTGAAATCTGCAGGAGTGCCATGATCACCAGTGTCCTAATAGCATTATTCTCTATGCGCTTGATTACGAGCTGGACAGACTGATTGCCGGAAATGCACAACTCAGGAGAACTCATTTGGAAAAAAGAGGTGCACCTCCCTTCTTATCTGAAGATAGCATGTGTTCTGTGTTCTTTTAGTTGATGATCGGTTAGGTGTGGCCTCAAGGTGCTAGTGGTAAAGAACCCGGTGCCAATGCAGAAGACATTAGAGATGCAGGCTCGATCCCTAGTCAGGAAGATCCTGAAGAAGGGCACGGCAACCCACTCCAGTATTCTTGCCCAGAGAATCCGATGGACAGAGAAGCTTGGTGGGCTGTAGTCCACAGGGTCACAAAGAGTCGGACATTATTGAAGGGATTTAATACATACATAGCATATTTTCTGTGTTCTTCTAGCAAATGGTCGGTTAGGTGCTCACAGAAGAGACAGAAGAAAACATGTTCATTCTAGTCTTAGCTCCTAAAGAAGGGATCACTGCATGCCATGCAGAGTTACAGGGGAATGCCAAGTTTTGGTCAGGTAGCAGATGACAAGAGTAAGGGGAAAGATGAGGCAAAAGGCTTTATTGGAGTTTCCATGAAAAAGTCAAAACAGCAGAGTAAACAATTAGGATTGGCTAGTTTGAGTGGTTTTGGTGGGCTTTGGATTATAATGGTGGTCTCTAGCTGCCTGGTACCTAACCCTGGGATAATTCAGTCAGAGGAATATTGTTTTCTGGGATGTATGGGCCCAGAGAGGAGGTTTGGCTCTGAAATAGTTAGTTTACATATCAAAGGTATACTCCCAACTGAGACCTTTGCTGTCTCTAAGCACTGGCTAGCCCCAGGGGGGACAGACTCTCCCCAGCCAGAAAGTTTTTTAAGATGACAAAATATCATAATATACAAAAAATAAAATATACATATATACAATAGAGCATTGCCGTGAAGTTTCTTCTGCAAATGGCTTTCTGGATTGTGACAAACATCTCAATATATCAATTGATGGAGAAATCAGCTGTGACCCTGCTGCTGAGGATGTGGTCCCTGCAACAAGAGATTCTCTATCCCATGAGAGCTCATTAGGCAAGGAAATTTTCTGCCCTATTCTAGATGTCTAGAATCAGAATTTCTAGCTTCTGGAAGAGGAAGGGGAAGAGAATCTAAGTTTTAATAAGCATGCCAGATCGCCATTCTGCACGTTGAAGCCATAGTCTTTAATAGCCCATACAAGTAATTATGAGAAATGAGAAAAGAAAAATAATTCTACTTATCAGAGAGTCAACTGCACCTAAGGTAAAACGTCAGTTAACAAGTGCCAATTAAGTAGAATCCTAAAGACAATTTTAGTTCTTACTGCACTGTGTATTAGCTTGGACCCTCAGGAAATCACATTCTGTCTAAGATTCAGCCTCCCAATAGGTAAAATAAGGAAGATAATAGTACCTAACTCTTGGAATTTATGAAAGTTAAAGGTAATGATTTTGTAAATATAATTTGCAAGCAGTGATGTGCAGACAAATATTAGTTGTACTTCATATTAAATAATCCTTATTGGGCATGCCATTTGAAGACAGATCACAATGAAACAAGTTTACAACAGGACTGAGATAATACCAGTTACCCCATATTTATTAGATTCTTATTGTGTGCCAGACACTAAATTAAGCATAGTATGTACATTATCCCATTTAATTCTCAAGACAACCATATTAAAGAGGTTATAAAACTGTACCACCACAATTTTTTAAAGAGAAAAGTAGATAAAATATGTTAAGTCATTTGTTACAGGATGTGCAGAGTGCCAGGCCTATGATTCACACTCAGAGCTATCTGACTTCATGTGCTTTATTAACACCAATGCAATTCCTTCTCTGGGAAAAGAAAACAATTTTCATTGTATTTTCTAGCACCATAACTCTATCTAAGTCTTGTTCTATAGTATCATGATTGCTGAGCAATAATGATGCCCATGAATTACAGTAAGGTGCCTTAGAATTAAAAAAAAAAATGTGGGTACAATTCTTTGAGTAGTAAAATAGAAAAAGATAATGTATTATTAAAAATTGTAATAATATATGAAGATGCTAAAAGGGGTTACTTTAAGACCTCACAATTAAATTAGTGTTGCTCTAAAGTATATTAATTATTCAAGTTCTCACTATCTTATGTAAATAATATTATACAACACTTCTTATTGCTGGAGCCCTCAATCACCCCCAGCAACCATCATGTCATTCCTGATACACTATTTTGATCCATCCAATATATAGGTGCAAAATAAAAGGTCAAGAATTACCTAAACCAGAGACATTTCAGATGTCAAGAGCTTACTTATTCTTATAGCAAGTTCCCAGGGATTGATGGTACAAGCTGTTTCATGTTTGGTTTGATTTTTCACTGCCAGGGAAACAAGGGTTTGGCGTATCTAGAGTGACTTTGGACTGCTGGATCCACGTAGCTTGTGCATCCCAGGGCTGACACTGCCTTCCTTCTTCCTCTCTCTCTTTTCCCTTGTGTGTATGTCGGGGAGTGGAGAGAGGATCTCTTTTTATCTTTTCCTGAAGGAGCCTGCCCAGGCATTGCTGATGAGTGTTTGTTTGTTTTTGTAGACTAGACAGTGAAAAAACAAAACAAAACTAAAGCAAGCAAAAGAAGAGAAGAGAAACAGAGCAACAGAAAGTCACAATACCAGCTACTTTCTTAAAAGGTGAGTCATTGTGCCCTACAATGGTCTGAGTATTTCCATGTGCAGGGCAGAATAAAGTGCCCCAAACTGTCCTTTGCTCACATCCTGAAATGTGAAAAGGGTTGTCCTAGTTTCAGTCATTTGCTTTTATTCTTCTGCTCAAAGGGAGCTAATGAAACAAAAAAGAGAGGTCTAACAAGCACTGCTGTCTGGGTGAATTGTATGGGAAGTGGCATTCCCATCCTTAGTCCTGCTCCTCTCAGATTGTTTCTGAGCCTCAGTAAGCATTCTCTTGGTGAGACAGACTCTCCTGGATGACAGAACATCTTCTCCAAGTGCTCAGCTTTTCTCATCAAGTTCAGATGAACACCACTTAGTCCACTGACCAGGTTGATGGAACATAATATTAGGGAAGCCAAGAGTTATCGAACGTATGACATCACCTATCCTTGTAGAAACTGAGAGTGCAACCTTTCCATACTCATGTTCTTTCTCTTGATTATCTGATAAGTTGGATACAGCATTCTGGGAGGTGACTTTATTGTAGAATAGATATTTTAAAGCCCTATGAACTGAGGAAATACATTTAATCTTTCTTAGTTTCACC
This sequence comes from Bubalus kerabau, assembly GCF_029407905.1. Lineage (NCBI taxonomy): Eukaryota > Metazoa > Chordata > Mammalia > Artiodactyla > Bovidae > Bubalus > Bubalus kerabau. The sequence continues at coordinate 46,873,458 of NC_073630.1, read as the reverse complement.
TTCTAAATATGTTATTGGAGGAATAAAGCCTAATTAATGGAGAAGGGATTGTAAAGTTTAAATTAGATGAAATGTTAAACTATTTCTTCCTTCTTTTGGCCAACAAACATTTAAGTTCTTACCATGTTCCAGTACTACACCAGACTTTTTACAATGAAAGCCTTAAAGAACTTATGGTTTACAACTGAAATAAAGATTCTAGAATTGAACTTTGCTTGAAATAATAATTATATCTTTAGCTTCACTTACCTTTAGTAAAATTTAGCCCTTTTTAAAATTAGGATTGTAGACAAAAACCACAGTAGTACTTTGTCACAATAAAGATGACAGACATCATATTGGAGTGGCAGAAGATATTCTGAAATATTGTTTTTACTCACCACTACTTCCAAAGTACAATAGTTAGTGGACTTACTGCTAGGCTTTCTCAATTTTTACTCCTTTTATAAAATATATTTTAAATGTATAATATACTAGAGTACAGTTTGTTAATATTTTGGTAACTTTATATCATTATAACTTTTTTCTTTGTAATTAATTTTTTTGTCTTCTGAGTTTAAAAACATGACTATGAGAATGGGTCTCTGGGCTGGAGGAGCCGAGATGGCAGAGGAGTAGAACGGGGAGAACACTTTCTCCCCAACAAATTCATCAAAAGAGCATTTAAATGTCTAGTAAATTCCACAAAACAACTTCTGAATGCTGGCAGAGGACATCAGGCACCCAGAAAAGCAACCCAACTCTTTGAAAGGAGGTAGGAAAAAATATAAAAGACAAAAAAAGAGACAAAAGAGGGAGGGACGGAGTTCCGTCCCGGGAAGGGAGTCTTAGAGAAGTTTCCAAACACCAGGAAACCTTCTCACTGCCGAATCTGTGCCGAGCTTTGAAGCACAGAGGGCAACATAACAGGGAGAAAAAAATAAATAAACAATTAAAAATCGCAGATTGCGAGCCCTACGGTAACTCCCCCAGCGGAGAAGCAGCGCAGATGCCTGCACACGCCATTAGCAAGTGGGGGCTGGGCAGGGAAGCGCGGCGCAGGCTGCATCGCTTAGAGTAAGAATCTGGCCCGAATGTCCTGAGCGCTATCTGAGTGAAATAATTTGGGCTAGCAAACCAGAATGTGGGATATCTACCACGCAAAAAGCCAGCCCTAACCTAAGACACCGCCAGACCCGCACACGGAACAAAGGACTGAACAGAGATAGCTGGCTGCACATCTTCCCCTTCCGGTGACAGGCAGCCAGAGCCAGAAGGGGGCAATCGCAGCCCCAGAGAGACACTATCTATAAAACTGTAAGCAGGCTTCTTCGCTAACTAGAACTTCTTGGGGGTCTGGACGGTCAACATCTGCCTGAGAAGGTGTGCCGGTTTTACACCCAGATAACCGAGTGGCGGGGAGGCAATAAGTTGCAGCATTGGCGCTCGCCAAACACCTCATCACCTGAGCTGCTCGGACCTGGGAAGAGCACAAAACGCAGGCCCAACCGAGTCTGCGCCTCTGAGGACTACCCGAGTGCCTGAACATTAACAGCTTGGACGTGGGAGGTCAGCCCAGGGCCGGCCTCTCATTGTTCCCGGTGGAACAACCTAGAGCCCGAGCAGTGTGGGCAAGGAGGCTACACACGCCGTGAGCGGGGGCAGACCCAGCGTGGCTGAGGCACTGCGCGTGCACGCCAGTGTTATTTGTTTGCAGCATCCCTCCCTCCCTCCCCACAGCGCGACTGAACAAGTGAGCCTAAAAAAAAAAAAAAAAAGTGTCCTCCACCGTCCCCTTTGTGTCAGGGCAGAAACCAGACACTGAAGAGACCAGCAAACAGAAGAAGCTATAACAGAGGGAAATGTCTTGGAAGCTACAGGCCATAGATTAAAACCCTGTGGTTACCACGGACTACATAGGAAGGGGCCTATAGATCTTGAGAAATATAAGTTGGACCAAGGAACTAGCCAAAAATGAACTGAACCCACAATACTCACAACAAAACCAGAGAAAACCTAGATATATTTTTACTATTTTTACAATCAATCTTTCTTTTTTTTTTTTAATTTTTTTTTAAAAAAAAATTTAAGTCCTCTACTGTCCTTTAATTTTCACTTTTATAACCTATTACTTTGCAAAAAAAAAAAAAAGACCCTATTTTTTTTTCTTCTTCAGCAAACTTCATATATATATTTTATAATTTTTTGACCGTGTTTTGTTTTGTTTTTTTTTTTTCTTTTTCTTCTTTTCTTTAACATTGTATTTTTGAAATTCCAAACTCTACTCTAGATTTTTAATTTTAGCCTTTTGGTATATGTTATCAATTTTGTACCTATAGTTTTTTTATAATTTCTATGACTTTTTTCCCTCTGTTTCTTTCTCTTCTTCTTTTATATAACATCGTATATCTGCAATTCCAAACTCTACTCAAGATTTTTAATTTATGCTTTTTGGTATTTGATATCAATTTTGTACCTGTATTTTCTTTATAATTTTTGCAACATTGTTTTTGTTGGTTTGTTTTCTCTCTTTATTTTTCTTCTTCTTTTTTTTTAACATTGTATTTTTGAAATTCGAAACTCTACTCTAGATTTTTAATTTTTGCTTTTATGTATTTGTTACCAATTTTGTACCTTTAAGATCCAATCTTCAGGACCCATTTTTCACTAGGGAGTGAGATTACTGGCTTGACTGCTCTCTCTCCCTTTGGACTCTCCGTTTTCTCCACCAGGTTGCCTGTATCTCCTCCATAACCCCTCTCTACTCTACCCAACTCTGTGAATTTCTGTGTGTTCCAGACGGTGGAGAACACTTAGGGAACTGATTACTGGCTGGATCTGTCTCCCTCCTTTTCATTTCCCCCTTTTATCCTTCTGCCCACCTCTGTCTCCTTCCTCCTTCTTCTCTTCTCTGTATAACTCCATGAACATCTTTGAGTGGTCCAGTTGTGGAGTGCACATAAGGAAGTGACTACTAGCTAGCCCACTCTCTCCACTATTGATTCCACCTCATCTCATTTGGGTCACCTCTATCTCCCTCCTCCCTCTTCTCTTCTCCATGTAACGCTGTGAACCTCTTTGAGTGACCCTCACAGTAGAGAAACTTTTCATCTTTAACGTAGATGTTTTATCAATGGTGCTGTATAGAAGGAGAAGTTTTGAAACTACTGTAAAAATAAGACCGATAACTGGAAGCAGGAGGCTTAAGTCCAAACCCTGACTCCAGGGAACTCCTGACTCCAGGGAACATTAATTGACAGGAACCCATCAAACACCTCCATACATACACTGAAACCAAGCACCACACAAGGGCCAACAAGTTCCAGGGCAAGACATACCAAGCAAATTCTCCAGCAACAAAGGAACACAGCCCTGAGCTTCAAGATACAGGCTGCTCAAAGTCACCCCAAATCCATAGACATCTCATAACTCATTACTGGACACTTCATTACACTCCAGAGAGAAGAAATACAGCTCCACCCACCAGAACATCGACACAAGCTTCCCTAACCAGGAAACCTTGACAAGCCACCTGTACAAACCCACACACAGCGAGGAAACGCCACAATAAAGAGAACTCCACAAACTGCCAGAATACAGAAAGGACACCCCAAACTCAACAATTTAAACAAGATGAAGAGACAGAGGAATACCCAGCAGATAAAGGAACAGGATAAATGCCCACCAAACCAAACAAAAGAGGAAGAGATAGGGAATCTACCTGATAAAGAATTCCAAATAATGATAGTGAAATTGATCCAAAATCTTGAAATCAAAATGGAATCACAGATAAATAGGCTGGAGGCAAGGATTGAGAAGATGCAAGAAAGGTTTAACAAGGACTTAGAAGAAATAAAAAAGAGTCAATATATAATGAATAATGCAATAAGTGAAATTAAAAACACTCTGGAGGCAACAAATAGTAGAATAACAGAGGCAGAAGATAGTATTAGTGAAGTAGAAGATAGAATGGTAGAAATAAATGAATCAAAGAGGATAAAAGAAAAATGAATTAAAAGAAATGAGGACAATCTCAGAGACCTCCAGGACAATATTAAACACTACAACATTCGAATCATAGGGATCCCAGAAGAAGAAGACAAAAACAAAGACCATGAGAAAATACTTGAGGAGATAATAGTTGAAAACTTCCCTAAAATGGGGAAGGAAATAATCACCCAAGTCCAAGAAACCCAGAGAGTCCCAAACAGGATAAACCCAAGGAGAAACACCCCAAGACACATATTAATCAAATTAACAAAGATCAAACACAAAGAACAAATATTAAAAGCAGCAAGGGAAAAACAACAAATAACACACAAGGGAATACCCATAAGGATAACAGCTGATCTTTCAATAGAAACTCTTCAGGCCAGGAGGGAATGGCAAGACATACTTAAAAGGATGAAAGAAAATAGCCTACAGCCCAGATTATTGTACCCAGCAAGGATCTCATTCAAGTATGAAGGAGAAATCAAAAGCTTTTCAGACAAGCAAAAGCTGAGAGAATTCTGCACCATCAAACCAGCTCTCCAACAAATACTAAAGGATATTCTCTAGACAGGAAACACAAAAATGGTGTATAAATTCAAACCCAAAACAATAAAGTAAATAGCAACGGGCTCATACTTATCAGTAATTACCTTAAACGTAAATGGGATGAATGCCCCAACCAAAAGACAAAGACTGGCTGAATGGATACAAAAACAAGACCCCTACATATGTTGTCTACAACAGACCCACCTCAAAACAGGGGATACATACAGACTGAAAGTGAAGGGCTGGAAAAAGATTTTCCATGCAAATGGGGACCAAAAGAAAGCAGGAGTAGCAATACTCATATCAGATAAAATAGACTTTAAAACAAAGGCTGTGAAAAGAGACAAAGAAGGTCACTACATAATGATCAAAGGATCAATCCAAGAAGAAGATATAACAATTATAAATATATATGCACCCAACACAGGAGCACTGCAGTATGTAAGACAAATACTAACAAGTATGAAAGGAGAAATTAACAATAACACAATAATAGTGGGAGACTTTAATACCCCACTCACACCTATGGATAGATCAACTAAACAGAAAATTAGCAAGGAAACACAAACTTTAAACGACACAATAGACCAGTTAGACCTAATTGATATCTATAGGACATTTCATCCCAAAACAATGAATTTCACCTTTTTCTCAAGCGCACATGGAACCTTCTCCAGGATAGATCATATCCTGGGCCATAAAGCTAGCCTTGGTAAATTCAAAAAAATAGAAATCATTCCAAGCATCTTTTCTGGCCACAATGCAGTAAGATTAGATCTCAATTACAGGAAAAAAAACTATTAAAAATTCCAACATATGGAGGCTGAACAACACGCTGCTGAATAACCAACAAATCACAGAAGAAATCAAAAAAGAAATCAAAATTTGCATAGAAACGAATGAAAATGAAAACACAACAACCCAAAACCTGTGGGACACGGTAAAAACAGTCCTAAGGGGAAAGTTCATAGCAATACAGGCATACCTCAAGAACCAATAAAAAGTCAAATAAATAACCTAACTCTACACCTAAAGCAGCTAGAAAAGGAAGAAATGAAGAACCCCAAGGTTAGTAGAAGGAAAGAAATCTTAAAACTTAGAGCAGAAATAAATGCAAAAAAACAAAAGAGATCATAGCAAAAATCAACAAAACCAAAAGCTGGTTCTTTGAAAGGATAAATAAAATTGACAAACCATTAGCCAGACTCATCAAGAAACAAAGGGAGAAAAATCAAATCAATAAAATTAGAAATGAAAATGGAGAGATCACAATAGACAACACAGAAATACAAAGGATCATAAGAGACTACTATCAACAATTATATGCCAATAAAATGGACAACGTGGAAGAAATGGACAAATTCTTAGAAAAGTACAACTTTCCAAAAGTCGACCAGGAAGAAATAGAAAATCTTAACAGACCCATCACAAACATGGAAATTGAAACTGTAATCAGAAATCTTCCAGCAAACTAAAGCCCAGGTCCAGACGGCTTCACAGCTGAATTCTACCAAAAATTTAGAGAAGAGCTAACACCTATCCTGCTCATACTCTTCCAGAAAATTGCAGAGGATGGTAAACTTCCAAACTCATTCTATGAGGCCACCATCACCCTAATACCAAAACCTGACAAAGATCCCACAAAAAAAGAAAACTACAGGCCAATATCACTGATGAACATAGATGCAAAAATCCTTAACAAAATTCTAGCAATCAGAATCCAACAACACATTAAAAAGATCATACACCATGACCAAGTGGGCTTTATCCCAGGGATGCAAAGATTCTTCAATATCCACAAATCAATCAATGTAATACACCACATTAACAAATTGAAAAATAAAAACCATATGATTATCTCAATAGATGCAGAGAAAGCCTTTGACAAAATTCAACATCCATTTATGATAAAAACTCTCCAGAAAGCAGGAATAGAAGGAACATACCTCAACATAATAAAAGCTATCTATGACAAACCCACAGCAAACATTATCCTCAATGGTGAAAAATTGAAAGCATTTCCTCTAAAGTCAGGAACAAGACAAGGGTGCCCACTTTCACCGTTACTATTTAACATAGTTTTGGAAGTTTTGGCCACAGCAATCAGAGCAGAAAAAGAAATAAAAGGAATCCAAATTGGAAAAGAAGAAGTAAAGCTCTCACTATTTGCAGATGACATGATTCTCTACATAGAAAACCCTAAAGACTCCACCAGAAAATTACTAGAACTAATCAATGACTATAGTAAAGTTGCAGGATATAAAATCAACACACAGAAATCCTTTGCATTCCTATACACTAATAATGAGAAAACAGAAAGAGAAATTAAGGAAACAATTCCATTCACCATTGCAACGGAAAGAATAAAGTACTTAGGAATATATCTACCTAAAGAAACTAAAGGCCTATATATAGAAAACTATAAAACACTGGTGAAAGAAATTAAAGAGGACACTAACAGATGGAGAAATATACCATGTTCATGGATTGGAAGAATGAATGTAGTAAAAATGAGTATACTACCCAAAGCAATCTATAGATTCAATGCAATCCCTATCAAGCTACCAACAGCATTCTTCACAGAGCTAGAACAAATAATTTCACAATTTGTATGGAAATCCAAAAAACCTCGAATAGCCAAAGCCATCTTGAGAAAGAAGAATGGAACTGGAGGAATCAACCTACCTGACTTCAGGCTCTACTACAAAGCCACAGTTATCAAGACAGTATGGTACTGGCACAAAGACAGAAATATAGATCAATGGAACAAAATAGAAAGCCCAGAGATAAATCCATGCACATATGGACACCTTATCTTTGACAAAGGAGGCAAGAATATACAATGGATTAAAGACAATCTCTTTAACAAGTGGTGCTGGGAAATCTGGTCAACCACTTGTAAAAGAATGAAGCTAGAACACTTTCTAACACCATACACAAAAATAAACTCAAAATGGATTAAAGATCTCAACGTAAGACCAGAAACTATAAAACTCCTAGAGGAGAACATAGGCAAAACACTCTCTGACATACATCACAGCAGGATCCTCTATGACCCACCTCCCAGAATATTGGAAATAAAAGCAAAAATAAACAAATGAGACCTAATTAACCTTAAAAGCTTCTGCACATCAAAGGAAACTATTAGCAAGGTGAAAAGACAGCCTTCAGAATGGGAGAAGATAATAGCAAATGAGGCAACTGACAAACAACTAATCTCGAGAATATACAAGCAACTCCTACAGCTCAACTCCAGAAAAATAAATGGGCCAAAGAACTAAATAGACATTTCTCCAAAGAAAACATACAGATGAATAACAAACACATGAAAAGATGCTCAACATCACTCAGTATCAGAGAAATGCAAATCAAAACCACTATGAGGTACCATTTCACACCAGTCAGAATGGCTGCGATCCAAAAGTCTACAAGCAATAAATGCTGGAGAGGGTGTGGAGAAAAGGGAACCCTCTTACACTGTTGGTGGGAATGCAAACTAGTACAGCCACTATGGAGAACAGTGTGGAGATTCCTTAAAAAACTGGAAATAGAACTGCCTTATGATCCAGCAATCCCACTGCTGGGCATACACACTGAGGAAACCAGAAGGGAAAGAGACACGTGTACCCCAATGTTCATCACAGCACTGTTTATAATAGTCAGGACATGGAAGCAACCTAGATGTCCATCAGCAGATGAATGGCTAAGAAAGCTATGGTACATATACACAATGGAGTATTACTCAGCCATTACAAAGAATACATTTGAATCAGTTCTAATGAGGTGGATGAAACTGGAGCCCATTATACAGAGTGAAGTAAGCCAGAAAGAGAAACACCAATACAGTATACTAATGCATATACATGGAATTTAGAAAGATGGTAACAATAACCCTGTGTACGAGACAGCAAAAGAGACACTGATGTATAGAACAGTCTTATGGACTCTGTGGGAGAGGGAGAGGGTGGGAAGATTTGAGAGAATGGCATTGAAACATGTAAAATATCATGTATGAAACGAATTGCCAGTCCAGGTTCGATGCACGATACTGGATGCTTGGGGCTGGTGCACTGGGATGACCCAGAGGGATGATATGGGGAGGGAGAAGGGAGGAGGGTTCAGGATAGGGAACACATGTATACCTGTGGTGGATTCATTTTGATATTTGGCAAAACAAATACAATTATGTAAAGTTTAAAAATAAAATAAAATTAAAAAAAAAAAAAAGAGAGAGAGAGAGAATGGGTCTCTGGGCTTCATCAAATCACCAAAAGGGTTGATGGTATGAAAGGATTAAGAATCCTGGCTCTAGAAAAAGTGATGCTTAAGTAAATCAACAGTTCTAATACATTATAAGTAATTGATTGCAGTAGTACAGTTAATGTCATGGTACGAATAATGCCACAGTCTAGGTGAGTGTGTGTGTGTGTAATGGGGGTTTGGGGGAGAGCAGATTTAGGAGATTAGCTTTAGAAAATCTCCATGGCAAAAAAATGCTTTAGCTAAGCCTTAAAGAGGAGGTGAGAATTAGCCAGGCCAAACTGAAGGTCAAGTGAGGATAAGATACGAGGGAGGGAAGATGGACATTACACAGCAAGCAGGGGTGTGTGAGAAGGCTGGGTGTACCTGGCAACATGTACATGCAACAGCATGGGCAATAAGGCCATGAAGGTCAACAGGGGTCAGGTCAGGGAAAGATCCAGATGCCTTGTGAAGGAGTCTGATAAATACCCTAGATGAGGTGCAGGACCATGCCAGCATTTTCAGCAGAAGGATGCTCTCAGCAGATTTGTGTTAGAAAGATCAATTTGAGTGTATTGTGAAGGATGAATACTGGGGTGTAGCAATAGTAGGCTTGGTGGGGGGCAGTCAAGGGAGGAAGAAGAGCTGTTAGGAGCCTTCAGTAGCAATCCAGGCAAGAAGAAACAGGGCCTGAAGCATTGCAGTGGCAGAGTACGAAATTACTTTGTACATTGTAAAATATCACAGTGATGCTGAGAGAAGGCAAGAGGGAAAGAAAGAAGGAAGGAGAAAAGGAAGTTGAGAGGGAGGGAAACAGAAGGAAAACAGTCAGGGAGAGAAGGGAGACAGCGGAATTGAGTCTTCCACTAAGTAGACATTTGAAGTCAAAGTGTTTCATTAAACTACAATCACAACTGTTAGTCTGGCCTGAGGTGTGATAGGATTACCAGTACGCCAAGTCTCAGCCAATCAGACAGATGGCTGTTGATTGGTTCCACTGAAAACTAATCAGAACCCTTCTTCAGTGGTTCAATTGTTGTACAAATAGCCACAACCCAGGAGAGCTCAGTGAACAGAGCCTGTTGCCAAATACACTTCCAAAAGGAAACGGGAAATGTGGCACAATTTCTTTTTTGACAGTTTGCAGTAGCTAGGCTTGTTTACAAGTTTCCAGAGACTGACAGCCCACACATATACACACACACTTCTGGAATTTTGTATTTAAAGAACATAATATTGGCTGTATTTCATGGTAGATTCAAGGGAGTTGCAGGAGCACATCTAAGGGTATATTCTGACTCAGAAGAAATAAATTAATACATGCCCATTCTAACACAGAAAATTTTAAGGGGAAAAAAGCTTTCTAAAAGCAATCATTCCAAGTGATATCTGAAGATGGCTTTAAGAGAACCAAACTGTTCTCACTGAGCTAAATTATGTCAATTCTTCAGTTCTTTTTCTTGCCTTTTCTTTCTTCTTTTATATTAATTATTGATGTCAAGAGAGAATCACCTATTAGACACCACTGAAGCTATTTTAAAGCATTTTGAGGTTATTGAAACTCGTTTTTTTACACGATTCTATTCCAAACAAATGACATTCTGCTTTCATCTGGATGAATTTCTGAGAATTGCATAATTGTCCAGAAGAGAACAGGTTTGATCTTGGAAAACACTCAAAGTCAAAGAGGCTAAGCAGGGAGTGTGTGGAGGGCACAGCTACCCACTCCAGTATTCTTGCTTGGAGAATCCCATGGACAGAGCAATCTGGTGGACCGCGGTCCATGATGTCACACAGAGTTGGACACAACTGAAGCAACTTAGCATGTGTGCAAATGAAGTTACATATAATCTCAGAAGAGTTCTTAAACAACTCTCCCCATTCCACAATAAATATTCTATTCAAAGTTGACAATTCAGCAGATCCGAATCCACTTATCAATGGGTTAGCTTCTTCCCTGGTGGCTCAGATGGTAAATCGTCTTCCTACAATGCAGGAGGCCCAGGTTTGATCCCTGGGTTGGGAAGATACCCTAGAGAAGGAAATGGCAACCCACTGCAGTACTCTTGCCTGGAAAATCACATGGACCCAGGATCCTGGTAGGCCACAGTCCATGGGGTTGCAAAGAGTTGGACACGACTGAGTGACTACTCTTTCACTTTCTTTAAATGGAAAAAAAAAAAAAAAAAAAAAAAGGAGAGAAAAGCAGATAATCCCAAATAAAACAGGAAAAGCAAAGGACACTCTTAGTGTAAAAGTTCACAAGAACAGTGACATCATAAAAACATAGAATTAAAATTTTAAGAAGATGTCAACATAGCTTTGTTAGGATAAAAGTTATATGAAGGATGCTATTTCCTTAATAAGTAGACTAACATTTAAATCTTTGTTTTAAACAATGTTGATGGTATTTCCGAAGATAAAGAATGATGCATTGTTGTTGCCAACGTTTACAATTTAAAAATGAATGCAAGATCTACCCGTGGAACCCTTGCCATTTTGAGGAACTAGGTTTGTGTGAATATCTGCCAGACCAACAGAAAGAAAAATTCTTTATTGTATTCAGTTTTTATAGAGGCAGAAGTATTTCAACACATTCCAAAAGCCCCTAATGATTCTTCACCCAATTCAGCCTCCGGAAGCTTGGTACATAATTAATGAGGTAGTGAAAGTTCTCTAGAAGTAGTTTTCATCTAAATAAAGGTGCCTGATGTTTATCTTCACCCTTTGTACTCATTGTTGCCTTGAATATACCCAGCTTCCTGTCGGTACAGAGAACTATCGATTTGCTGACTAATCTTTGTATCTGATCATTATAGATTGTAACTCTGAGTCTATAACCTTTACACACTGCTATTGTGGTTAAATAAAACGCAATACAAAATAATTAACATGTTCCCATATGGATATTTCTCTTCCAGGCAAGAGTAGAAGTGAGACTTCGATGTGACAACTGGACATTCGCAGTTTTAGAGAAAAATATAAACAGAAGATGCATATACAAAATTTACTTCCTTAATATAAATTACTCAGGAAGAAATAGTATGGAGCCTTGGGGAAATCAACAGCTTCTTCAATTGGATTGCTTCTGTCACTGTATGGACACAGTCTTGTTTGATGTCCTCCCACCATTTGTCTTGTATGGAGTCTTTTATCTAAATCCAAAGTAATGCAGTCATCAGGGCTGCAATTCAATAATGGCTCCACAGGAGCTGTCATCCACAGTTTGCTATTCATCTTGTAAAAGGCTTTGAGTTTTCAAAGTACCAACTAAGGTTGGCATTTCAATGCCGCAGACAGATCGCTTAAAGTTCCTTTGTGTTCACAAGAAAAGGAGTGAAATGGAGAATGGGGGTGATTAAATGGCCAACCTGCTACTCTACCTGACTACCTAGGGGTAACCCCAAGCTACCCAAGGGAGCAAAGACATTAGGTGATCTGACCCTCACAGTAATGGGACATCATGATGAATGGGGAACTCATTGAGTGGTGTTTTGTTCACACTGAGTTCCACTGCTATAATTAAGAAGCAACAATTTATGGAAATTGAGATCAGAAAAAAGGGAAGTTTAAAAAAAAAAGAAATGATGAGGAAGTTTATTTCTTAAAACATTTTCAGAATCAAAGCATCTTAGAATTTAAAACATCATTAATGGATTTAGAGATGGATAAACTTAAAGCTGAAGATGTGAATAACGGGTCCAAGTTCTCATGTATGGTTATTCTTCTTTGTATGTGTTCAGAACTGGACTGTGATTACCATTACTGGACCTGATTGTTGACTTCTTTGGCTGGAAGTATGGATATTTCCCTGTTCTATTCACACTTATTTTCCTAGTTTTTCTAAGAGCATGATATATGTGCATTAGGAATGACTAGACAAAGAGAGCAGATGGCAAGAATTCCTGGAACTATGAAGTGATTAAGCCAAAAATACATTTACCAGACCACTAACATTCAAATATTTGCTTGATGGTCCCTGAGGATAAAGGAGAGAGGAGACACTGAAGCCACCCAACTGTTGCACTAATTCTCTGTGATTCTGGCTTTTAGCTTGCACTTTGGGAATGAAGAGCTTAGAAGAGATAAGCTGTAACATAATCAAGAGTTCAGAGTAGTAATGAAAACCTAGATTCTAAGGCCAGCGCTTTCATTGTAATTAACTGTACAGTCTTAAGCAAGTCATTTGGTTTCTAGGTTTTAATTTCCCTAACTAGTGAGAGATTTAAAATAAAGGGTTTCAAAAGTACTTTTCTTTCCAAACACACTATGATCCTGTGAATACAATGACTATGTAGGTTTTGCACACATCATAGGCTCATGAAATGTCAACAATATTAATAACTATGTATCAAGTTCCTTCAGTTCATCAAGAGCTGTGGTAGTAGCTGAGGATGGAACGGTTTGAAAAACGTAGCTTTTTTCCTGCTTTCATGGAACTTGCAGTCTAGAGAAGAAGACAGACCTTTTATCAATAATGGCCACAGCTGTACATTTACAGTCGTGATAAATGCTGAAATTGAAAAACGCAGGGTGCTATGAAATTGACCTGGTTGAAGAGATGGGGGAAAGCCTCCCTAAGGATGTAATAAATAAGCCGTAATCTGAAAGCTGGTGAGGTGATCTTTTTTGCCATGATCAGTCTAACCTTTATCCTGAAAAGAATAAAGGATCATTGGAAGATTTTAAACAAGATATAGTATAATAGATCGACATTGGCTTCAAATTTTAGAAAGACTTATGTTGAAAGTATAAAGAGTTGAAGGAGAGCAAAACTGGTGGCAACATTAATGTTCTTCATAAGACAAAATAAGAGAAACAAATTTTCAGCAGGAATATTAGAAGACACAATAGTGCTTAAATTTTGTGATGCCAAGAACTGAGGCAAGACACAGCTGTGTGTGATTGCCCCTTCAAATATAGCTCTGAGAGTTGTATCCTAAATTTAAAAGTATCATTTCCTTGTAATTTGTGACTACGTAATAGAGTTTTCTATCAACTTACAAATGTTAAAGAGATATACGTTGACTTTAAAGAAAACAAGATTTTTCAACCTCATTTTTCTCCTCATGTGACACTTAATGATGAAATTCCATGAGATCAGGTGTTAATATCTGTGGGATTCTTAAATAATTCTAGTGAATTCCAAAGCTGAATCATTACTTTATAATGGTTGGGCTGAAATGATCATCCCATGAAATTCTGCCAATCTGGCAGTATGGTCCATAATGTTTTTAATGTTATTTTGTGAACATGTTTCTCAGAAAGGTCACAAGTAAATGGAAAATCTTGATTGAGCATTTTAAAGGCTGTTCATGGTGACTGACATATTACTAAAAAAAGATGAATTTTCAGCAGGTCCAAAATATTTACTTAGAGTAACTTCTAAATGTTCTGTCACATCCACAGTTAAAGCTGGGAAGATGACTTGTTTTTGCCTGAAATACCCTTTCCAATGTTTTTATTCCTCAAAATTCTTTTCACCAATATATTCATCTTTCCAAACTGATATTCTCAGTGTTGCAAAATAAGCTTCATGTAATTTCATTTTCACCTTTATATTAACTCATGTCCACATACTTCATACATTTCACAATTTTCTGTTCAACGCCTATCATTCCTGCAAGGCCAAGTTCAAATTTTTGATTCTCAAGGAAGATGTTCCATTGTCTACCAATTTCTATAGGTTTTATTAGCTATGTGTATGTATACTTAGCCACTCAGTCATGTCTGACTGCAACACTTTGGATTGTAGCCTATCAAGCTCTTCTGTCCATGGAATTTTCCAGGCAAGAATACTGAAATGGGTTGCCATTTCCTTCTCCACCCTGACCCAGGGCTCAAACCCACATTTCCTGCATTGCAGTCAGATTCTTTACCTGCTGAGCCATTAGAGAAGCCTTCCTTTATTAGCTATAGTATCTTTGATCTTTATATCATTATAATAAATTACTTTAGTTTTAATGTATGTTATATATATTTAACATCATCATAAGGAGAAGGAAATGGCAACCCACTCCAGTATTCTTGCCTGGAGAATCCCAGGGACAGGGGAACCTGGTGGACTGCCGTCTATGGGGTCTTGCAGAGTCAGACATGACTGAAGTGACTTAGCAGCAGCAGCAGCAGCAACATCATCTTAAAGAATAGATATTTGTTGATTGGTTAAATAATACCAATTAAAGAATTTTTCAAATCCTTTAAGAATATTATATAGAAGAAATTCAATATAAAAAGTAAAGTTATAATGATGATATTACTGAGGAAATTGATTGACTTGGATTAATTTTTCTAAATTGGATGGACTGGCCAAATTACTGGATGCTTTTGAATAGAAACATTACTTAAATCAAGAGTTAATATGGTGCTCAGGGAAACAAAAATAGAGTAAGAATTACAAAACCCAGCCCCAAATCTCTACTGCTATTTGCCACATTTATGTAGTGAATACAGCCTTTGCTAAAATTATTGCTTTGTACCATTATTAGAGGACTTAATGGTATTAGTCAGATATTAATAAACCTTAAGAGGCTGATACACTCAGACTTCCCCAAATTCACCAAATTAGAGCTTCCATGACTTTCCTTGAAAACTCTAAGACAAAAATGAATATGGAACCCCAGACTTACTGAGGGTTTTAAACATTATTGTAACATAAAGAATACATCAGCAGAGCTGTGTCAGTCTTACTTTGGCTCATAAAACCCTGCCTGATCAGGTCCCTGCCTTCATTTCCAATATCATCTTGCACAAGTCAGCTTAGGTTCTAGCCTCAGTGAATTTCTTTTCTGTCTTTGAGCATGTAGAACCCATTCATAGCCTGGCTGTTCATTCTGTTTAGAATGTTCTTTGCATTGATCATTGCTTGGCTCAATCCTTCTTGTTATTCATAGTTTAACTGAAATATTATCTTCTCAAAATTGACTTCTACCCAAGTGAAGTAAGCTTCCCTCAGTCAAACTCAATCTGCATCCTCAGTATTTGTTTTCTCTGTGATATACCATATCATAGTATAATAAATCATGTATATGAGATATACATGTTCATGTAGGGTCCAGTAGAATCACTCACACATTCTTCCCAGGTTGAAGGCTCATCTCCATCTTGAACACCTCTGCTTTAGTCCACCCTCCAGGACAGCAGTGGTTTATCAATCTCAGGCCTTCCAGATTTATCTTATGAAGGTCAGATATCATTAATTACATCCTATTCAAAATGCAGAGTTTCACATTAGGCACCTAGTGGTCTTTTAAAGGTGCTCTCTTTTGGCTGGAGGTGAAGGGTGAAGTCTGGGACTCATAACACAGCATTCCTCAAAAACATCTTCCCCCATTTTTGTTATCCCCTTGATTCCTTTGTACACCTCGAGTGAAATGTGAGAGAATTTGCTTGTTGTGCCTTTGACACTACTGTGAGTTCTTTTGAAAACTGTTTCACATCTCACCTGATACGATTTCCAGTCTTGTACATATCAAGATTCAACCCCCATGGACTGTAGCGCCCCACCCCAGTTTCCTCTGCCCCACTGGATTCTCCAGGCAAGAATACTGGAGTGAGTTGCCATTCCCTTCTCCGGAGAATCTTCTCAGTCCAGAGATTGAACCTGGGTCTCTAGCACCGCAGGCAGATTCTTTACCACTGAGCCACCCAGGAACACCAAATCTCTGTTTTAATAATTCAGCACCTTTAAAAATTCTTTTTAACTAGTATGTTTTCCTCCTAAAAAAATAATAAATAACATTTTTCCCCAGATCCCACTTTTGTATTTGGAAGAACTGTGCAACAGGAGAAAAGCTGGGGGGTGGGGGGAAACAATATGGTCTAGAAGAGACATGGAATGGGAAAGAATGAAAAAGAAGCAAACAACAATGACAAAAATAAGCCTTGAGTTTACAAGCTCCAAAGAAAATATATGGTCACTGTTAATTTAAGGGGAGAAGATATGTTAACTCAATAAATTAGGTTCATCAGTTCTCAAATATTTTGACCAAGTTTTAAACTGTTATAATTAATGAGAATCCCCAACAGTTTTTGCTTATATAGAATGTACCCATCAATATTTACTATATTAGAAATTAAAAGAGAAGCTTTAAAATACTAGAATATACGTGTGATGACTTTAACCATCAAAACAATATCATCACATTTCATGCCATTCCCTTCTCTAGGGGATCTTTCTGATCCAGAGATTGAATCCAAGTCTCCTGTGTCTTCTGCATTGCCTTGGATTCTTTAGCTGCTGAGCCACTGAGGAAGCCTCACAAGAATCCCAAGACTCTAGAACCACTAAGTTAGGTCATTAGTAACTAATATTATTTTATTTTTATGAAGGACTTTCAAAAATACAAATGTGAATTATAACTACTCACAGGCAAACTTTCAATTCAGGCAACTGCTTATGAGTATAAATCTTCCAGAACTCTCAGCTCAGATTAAAAAAAAATCAAACTGATGGAAATAAAAACAGCCTGTCTGGCTTAAAATAATTTGATTTAACATACATCTAATCAATTCATATTTCCCCATTATACCTTATTAAATATATTCATCAGAAGAGAAATAATAAACATAATAATTTTATCTATTTACAATAGAATATAATCTGTACTTACTGGTTGATCTTAAAAATACTAGATTGGCCAAAAAGTTCATTCAAATTTTTCTGTACATTCTTATGAAAGACGTGAAAGAATTTTTTGACCAACCCTGGATAACACTGATTTTTCTTTTTCTCTTTTTTTGAATAAGGTCAAAAAATTATTCATAACTGCAACATAAAACACACTTTAAATTAGACTATTAGACTATCTCCATCAACACTGGGAAATGCTGTGCAAGGGGTAAAGACTTACTTTTCCCTCAAAGATAATAATATAATAGCAGTGTTTCACTAAGAGCACCAAACTTGCATGAGTTCTCTTCACAAAGGAGAGCTTGGCCTACTTTATGAAACACCCCAGAGACTATCCCAAGCATCAGTATCGCTGATTCAGACAATTTATTAAGATATTCTTTAAAAAGTATTCTCTAAGAATTATTCTTTCCTATTTTGTAGTTAAATGATCACCTCCATACTTTTTCTTATTAAGAAGCTTGCCCTGAGGGAGGGATTTAACAGAAATTCCCATATGCCCCGAGACACAAATGGTTAAAACAATCTCAGTGGATGCCCCATGACCTTGCTATGGTAAGGTTTGGGATGAACATGATCAGCCAAAGTGAGAGCCCGGCCAGCAGGGGGAGAAAGTGAGTTCTTCACTCAGCTTCGCTGGTGCAAAGTAAATAAATTTCACCAGCAGGCAGTCTAACCCAAAGGCAACCAACAGGAACATAGCTTTCCATTCTTGCCAGGATAATAGGAAAACCTTGCTGCAGAGCTTAAGGAAAAAGAAGACAGAGAGGAGGATCCTGAATGAGAGAATTCATTGAAAATGAATGTTCTCAACACACCAGGAATTGACAAAATTCATTTTTAGGTCAGTGGGAGAAATGGAGCCCTGGGAAGTAAGTTTATTTCAGGCATAGGGAAAAAAAGAAAAGTAAGTCTTTGCACTTTGCATTCGTTGAATATTGTGATAGTGACTTTTGTACTTGCTGCTGCTGCTGCTAAGTCGCTTCAGTCGTGTCCGACTCTGTGCAACCCCATAGACGGCAGCCCACCAGGCTCCCCCTTCCCTGGGGTTCTCCAGGCAAGAACACTGGAGTGGGTTGCCATTTCCTTCTCCAATGCATGAAAGTGAAAAGTGAAAGTGAAGTCGCTCAGTCGTGTCTGACTCCAGCGACCGCATGGACTGCAGCCCACCAGGCTCCTCCATCCATGGGATTTTCCAGGCAAAAGTACTGGAGTGGGGTGCCATTGCCTTCTCCTTGCTGCATGAGAATATAAAATTCTCATTCAGGACCTACCCGATGATGACTAAATAATATTCTGTGCGGAAGAACTTGAATGCAAGGCAATATGGCTTTCATTTGTACCATAACACTTAGAATTTTTAAATACAGTGTGTTCTTTTGTATTTATATATTTTTAATGATCACTTCTTCCTCTACCACCACCCCAAGGAAAAATCAAGGAGTTTTATTTGCTTTGTTTATTACTAAATTCTATAGTACATATTAAAGGCTTAACAAATGTTTGTTGAATGAATGACTGATTTGCAAATGAATGGATTTATCAGAATGTCCTGGAAAAAATTCTTTAAAGTGCAATACTTGCCCCCAGTTGCAGAGTTTCTCTGGAGTGGGCCCTAAGTCTGGATTATTAACAAACTCTGCAAATAATTCTGATGTATTTTAAAGCTCAAGAACTGTGGTGTGACTGAGCTGGTGGATAGGGGAATCATAAAAAAACAGATAAAGGGGGAGGCATTTTATAGAAATATAGCTGGGAGAAGAGACTCAATGCTTAGTGTGTGCTTGGCATTAAATCTCACCATAAAATGACTCTTTAGCCTACTTTTGTTTTAATTTCCAGCTTGGTAAATATTTGTGGTTTTTGCATTTATGTAGACCAGAGAAAATGATGTATTAGGCTACCACCATCTTTACAAGTGGTTTCTTGCATCTTGACAGATTTTATTTTTCCAATAGTGTTTTTGTTTTCCTTTTCTCTCAAATATCATTATATCTTCACTTGGAAGCCTCATGAGTGTCTTGAAATTATCATCTTACATAGGATTTTTCTTTTCCCACCCAACCTCAAAATAATTAGTATTGCATTGAAAATCTAACACTTCATATCAGTCATTGCAATTTACAGTTATATTTATGTCTGTGTTTATTTTTTAAATTTCATTTTATTGTTATAAGAACATTTAACATGACCTCTATCACCTTACATTTCAAGCACACAATATAGTATTGTTGACTACAGAACTAAGTTGTACAGCAGATCTCTGGAATTTATTTGTCTCGCTTGACTGAAATGTTATCCTCATTGATTGTTACTTTCCTATTGCTCCCTCCCCTCAACCCCTGTCAACCATCCTTCCATTCTTTGTTTCTGTGAATTTAAATATTTTAGATATCTCACATCAGAGGAATCACATGGAATTTGCATTTCTGTGATTGACTTTTTCACTGAGCATAATGTCCTTAATATTCATCCATGTTGTTACATATTATAGAATTTCCTTCTTTTTCAAGGCTGAATGGTATATTCCTCTGTGTGTACACAACAAATTTTCTTTATCCGTGCATCTGCCTATGGACATTTAGGTTATTTCCACATCTTGGCTATGGTGAATGGTGCTGCCATGAACAAAGGAATGCTAATATCTCTTTGAAATGTTAATCTCAATTCTTTTGACTAAATACCCCAAAGCAGGATTGTTAGTTTATATGGAAATTCTATTGTTGATTTTTGAGGGATTTCCATATTTTCCATAGTGACTACACCATTTTTCATTCCTATCAACAGTATGTAAAGGTTCGATTTCTCCATATTCTTGCCTACACTTATCTTTTAATCTGTGTTTGTCATTTAATCTGTTTTCTACACTGGAAGGTAAGCTTGATGAGAAGCATTCATTGACCTCTGCATTGTTCTTAACTAGAACAGTGTACCATGTACCCCTACACATCTTGGTGGTTGAATATGTGTAGTGCCTTACAGTTTTATGGAACATGAATTTTAAAATGCTTTTATGTACAGTCTGGTGGGCTACAGTCCATCAGGTCGCAAAGAGTCGGACCCGACTCAGCGACTAACACACACACACATCTTCCTTACACCCCTCTGACAGAAATCATTGTTATTTTCCCCACATTACAGATAAGGAAACTGAGGCTTAGAGAAGATAAGAGACTTACCTTAGGCCACACAGTTTGCAAGCAACAAAGCCATGTTTGAAAACTTGTAGGTCTGTTTCTTCTATATTTTCACTTTGATTTACTTTTTCTACACTCTGTATTTTACCCTTGGCATGATTCCCTTCTACATATACAATACATGTACCAGTCCAGTTCAGTTCAATCACTCAGTCGTGTCCAACTCTTTGCGACCCCATGAATCACAGCATGCCAGGCCTCCCTGTCCATCACCAATTCCCAGAGTTCACTCAGACTCATGTCCATCAAGTCAGTGATGCCATCCAGCCATCTCATCCTCTGTTGTCCCCTTATCCTCCTGTCCCCAATCCCTCTGAGCATCTGGGTCTTTTCCAATGAGTCAACTCTTTGCATGAGGTGGCCAAAGTATTGGAGTTTCAGCTTTAGCATCAGTCCTTCCAATGAACACCCAGGACTGATCTCCTTTAGAATGGACTGGTTGGATCTCCTTGCAGTCCAAGGGACTCTCAAGAGTCTTCTCCAACACCACAGTTCAAAAACATCAATTCTTAAGTGCTCAGCTTTCTTCACAGTCCAACTCTCACATCCATACATGACCATAGGAAAAACCATAGCCTTGACTAGACAGACCTTTGTTTGCAAAGTAATGTCTCTGCTTTTGAATATGCTATCTAGGTTGGTCATAACTTTCCTTCCAAGGAGTAAACGTCTTTTAATTTCATGGCTGCAGTCACCATCTGCAGTGATTTTGGAGCCCCCCAAAATAACGTCTGACAGTGTTTCCACTGTTTCCTCATCTATTTCCCATGAAGTGATGGGACCGGATGCCATGATCTTCGTTTTCTGAACGTTGAGCTTTAAGCCAACTTTTTTCACTCTCCTCTTTCACTTTCATCAAGAGGCTTTTTAGTTCCTCTTTACTTTCTGCCATAAGGGTGGTGTCATCTGTATATTTGAGTTTACTGATATTTCTCCCAGCAATCTTGATTCCAGCTTGTGCTTCTTCCAGCCCAGTGTTTCTCATGATGTACTCTGCCTATAAGTTAAATAACATGGGTGACAATATACAGCCTTTACAAATATTAATTATTACTCATTACTTACACAGTTCAATATCTCTCTTATCTGGCCAAAAGTAGGGAATGGCAAACCACTTCAGTATTCTTGCCTTGAGAACCCCATGAACAGTATGAAAAGACAAAATGATAGGATACTGAAAGAGGAACTCCCCAGGTCAGTAGGGGCCCAATATGCTACTTGAGATCAGTGGAGAAATAACTCCAGAAAGAATGAAGGGATGGAGCCAAAGCAAAAACGATACCCAGCTGTGGATGTGACTGGTGATAGAAGCAAGGTCCGATGCTCTAAAGAGCAATATTGCATAGGAACCTGGAATGTCAGGTCCATGAATCAAGGCAAATTGGAAGTGGTCAAACAAGAGATGGCAAGAGTGAATGTAGACATTCTAGGAATCAGCGAACTAAAATGGACTGGAATGGGTGAATTTAACTCAGATGACCATTATATCTACTACTGTGGGCAGGAATCCCTCAGAAGAAATGGAGTAGCCATCATGGTCAACAAAAGAGTCCAAAATACAGTACTTCGATGCAACCTCAAAAATGACAGAATGATCTCTATTCATTTCCAAGGCAAACCATTCAATATCACAATAATCCAAGTCTATGCCCCAATCAGTAATGCTGAAGAAGCTGAAGTTGAATGGTTCTATGAAGACCTACAAGACCTTTTAGAACTAACACCCAAAAAAGATGTCCTTTTCATGATAGGGGACTGGAATGCAAAAGTGGGACGTCAAGAAACACCTGGAGTAACAGGCAAATTTGGCCTTGGAATATGGAATGAAGTAGGGCAAAGACTACTAGAGTTTTGCCAAGAAAATGCACTGGTCATAGCAAACACCCTCTTCCAACAACACAAGAGAAGACTCTACACATGGACATCACCAGAAGGTCAACACCAAAGTCGGATTGATTATATTCTTTGCAGCCAAAGATGGAGAAGCTCTATACAGTCAGCAAAAACAAGATCAGGATCTGACTGTGGCTCAGATCATGAACTCCTTATTACCAAATTCAGACTGAAATTAAAGAAAGTAGGGAAAATCACTAGACCATTCAGATATGACCTAAATCAAATCCCTTATGATTATACAGTGGAAGTGAGAAATAGATTTAAGGGCCTAGATCTGATAGATAGAGTGCCTGATGAACTATGGAATGAGGTTCGTGACATTGTACAGGAGACAGGGATCAAGACCATCTCCATGGAAGAGAAATGCAAAAGAGCAAAATGGCTGTCTGGGGAGGCCTTACAAATAGCTGTGAAAAGAAGAGAAACAAAAAGCAAAGGAGAAAAGGAAAGATATTAGTATCTGAATGCAGAGTTCCAAAGAATAGCAAGAAGAGATAAGAAAGCCTTCCTCGGTGATCAATGCAAAGAAATAGAGGAAAACAACAGAATGAGAAAAACTAAAGATCTCTTCAAGAAAATTAGAGATACCAAGGGGACATTTCATGCAAAGATGGGCTCTATAAAGGACAGAAATGGAATGGACCTAACAGAAGCAGAAGATATTAAGAAGAGGTGGCAAGAATACACAGAAGAACTGCACAAAAAAGATCTTCACGACCCAGATAATCATGATGGTGTGATCACTCATCTAGAGCCAGACATCCTGGAATGTGAAGTCAAGTGGGCCTTAGAAAGCATCACTACGAACAAAGCTAGTGGAGGTGATGGAATTCCAGTTGAGCTCTTTCAAATCCTGATAGATGATGCTATGAAAGTGCTGCACTCAATATGCCAGCAAATTTGGAAAACTCAGCAGTGGCCACAGGACTGGAAAAGGTCCGTTTTCATTCCAATCCCAAAGAAATGCAATGCCAAAGAATGCTCAAACTACCGCACAATGGCACTCATCTCATATGCTAGTAAAGTAATGCTCAAAATTCTCCAAGCCAGGCTTCAGCAATACGTGAACCATGAACTTCCAGATGTTCAAGTTGGTTTTAGAAAAGGCAGAGGAACCAGAGATCAAATTGCCAACATCTGCTGGATCATGGAGAAAGCAAGAGAGTTCCAGAAAAACATCTATTTCTGCATTATTGACTATGCCAAGGCCTTTGACTGTGTGGATCACAACAAACTGTGGAAAATTCTTAAAAGATGGGAATACCAGACCACCTGATCTGCCTCTTGAGAAATTTGTATGCAGGTCAGGAAGCAACAGTTAGAACTAGACATGGAACAATAGACTGGTTCCAAATAGGAAAAGGAGTAAGTCAAGGCTGTATACTGTCACCCTGCTTATTTAACTTATATGCAGAGTACATCATGAGAAACGCTGGACTGGAAGAAGCACATGCTGGAATCAAGATTGCTGGGAGAAATATCAATAACCTCAGCTATGCAGATGACACCACCCTTATGGCAGAAAGTGAAGAGGAACTCAAAAGCCTCTTGATGAAAGTGAAAGTGGAGAGTGAAAAAGTTGGCTTAAAGCTCAACATTCAGAAAGGAAGATCATGACATCCGGTCCCATCGCTTCACGGGAAATAGATGGGGAAACAGTGGAAACACTGTCAGACGTTATTTTTGGGGACTCCAAAATCACTGCAGATGGTGACTGCATTCATGAAATTAAAAGACGCTTACTCCTTGGAAGGAAAGTTATAACCAACGTAGATAGCATATTCAAAAGCAGAGACATTACTTTGCCAACAAAGGTCCATCTAGTCAAGGCTATGGTTTTTCCTGTGGTCATGTATGGATGTAAGAGTTGGACTGTGAAGAAGGCTGAGCGCCGAAGAATTGATGCTTTTGAACTGTGGTGTTGGAGAAGACTCTTGCGAGTCCCTTGGACTGCAAGGAGATCCAACCAGTCCATTCTAAAGGAGATCAGCCCTGGGATTTCTTTGGAGGAAATGATGCTGAAGCTGAAACTGCAGTACTTTGGCCACCTCATGCGTAGAGTTGACTCATTGGAAAAGACTCTGATGCTGGGAGGGATTGGGCGCAGGAGGAGAAGGGGACGACAGAGGATGAGATGGCTGGATGGCATCACTGACTCGACTGACGTGAGTCTGAGCGAACTCCAGGAGTTGGTGATGGACAGGGAGGCCTGGCGTGCTGCAATTCATGGGGTCACGAAGAGTCGGACACGACTGAGCGACTGAACTGAACTGAACTGAACCTTCAACAGCAAGTTTGAATCTAGAATTAAGTCCAAGATATTTCAATGCTTTCATAGTAGATAGTCATACCCCCAAGCCTAAACTCAGTCTTTATTGACCTCATTCACTACTGACTGGTATAACAAAAGATTTCAATAAGCATGGCTCTTTTTTTTTTCCTCTCTCTCTCTGTACCATATTAGAGGTAGAAAATTAGGAGAGTAGGATATTTCATGAGACAGATGCAAAAAGAGAAGGCTGATACCTCACAGTGAGATAGAAGAAATAAATACAGGGCAGAAGATATCCTGATTCTTAGAAATAGAATATCCTTTTCTTTTAAGAAATGGTGGCCCAAAATAATGGAGAAAGCTTTAATTACATATAAGTTCACTCTGGTGGCTTATCAGCAAAGAATCCACCTGCCAATGAAAGAGACATATGTTTGATCCCTAGGTCAGGAAGATGCCCTGAAGAAGGAAATGGCAACCCACTCCAGGATTCTTGCCTGGAGAATGCCATGGACAGAGGAGCCTGGCGGGCTACAGTTCATGGGATCACAAAGAGTTGGACTTGACTTAGTGACTAAATGACAACAATTACACTCTTTTTAAGAGGATAAGTAGATGAATAATTCATTTTTATAATGACTTACATTAAAAATAGTTTACACAATCTATTACTCACAAATTTCAACTACTTAGAAAATTGATTTTTATTTAAAAATGATAGGTCTATGGGGGCATTATTGCTATCTATTCTCATTCTTGTTCAAGTCTCCAAGGTGGCATATCTGAAAATCTGCAAATGGACATGGTCATCTTCCCTCCCTTTTGTACTTCAAATGTTCTTTATCAATCACTAAGTCTTGTGCCTTTATTGCTTCCTATTTCAAGCCATCAACAAAACCAGCACATTATTTATCACTATCTCCTGCTTCTCCTGTGACAGTGTAGGTCCTCATCACAGTACACCTGTATTACCAACACTGGCCACATAGAGGTGGGCCTGTGAAATCTTAGCCATTTGACTACAGCAAAATTGTTTCAGAGATGAGTACATGACCTAACATCCAATAAAAAATAAAAAAGCAATGATGTCTAAGACTTTTGTTCCATATTGAAGGAAGAATTGTACTCTGCTTTCCTACATAACTACAAAGGGTATAAAAGCCTTGGAGTGCAGGCGCCCACCTTGGAATCCTAAAGAAATATCATTGCTGAACCTGGATTTAAGACAGAAAAAATAGAGAAAAGAAGTAGAGAGAAGCCAGATCCTGGTTGTTGACTGAGTAGCCCAGAATAAGATTTGAAAGAAGCTAGTCATGTAATCTAACAAATTCTTTAATTTAAATGAGTTAATACTGGGATTTTGTTATGCATGACTAAAAAGTCCTAATTCATATAGTTAGCTTGCCCTGCCTCTGTTCCAGTATATTTTTTACACTCCTGCTGGAATATTTTTCTAGTAACCTATCATTCAGGCTTCCCTGCTGGCTCAGTGGTAAAAATCCACCTGCGAACACAAGAGATATGGGTTTGATCCCTGGGTCAGGAAGATCCCCTGGAAAAGAAATGGCAACCCACTCTAGTATTCCTCCCTGGGAATTGCTATGAACAGAGGATCCTGGAAGGCTACAGTCCATGGTTTTGCAAAAGAATTGGACGTGACTTAGCAACTGAATGAATGAACATAGCATTCCACTCCATCATGGGTCATAGGGACTTCTTCTCTTGGTGTTTCACCAAAAATCCCAGATTCCTATCTCACCAAATTTTTTTCTTTTAAGGGCTCCTATGAGAGAACTGCTGAAAACAAGATAACATGCTCAAAATTCTAAAAAAATCAAATTCTTTACATTAAGTTTTACAAATATCAATGGAACCATCATTCATTCTCTCCCTTTCACTTTCTGTCTCATCTTTCATTGTCTCTCTTTCTAAAAATGTTACTCAATAAACAGGGGATGTTTTGTGTCCAACTCCTATATACCTCATTAGGCCCCTGATTCATAAAGGAATATGTGGATGATATTTGTCTTTAATACAGTATTAAATTTTTGAAATGTATTTATTTATGCCATTTCACTTGAGCAGCAGTTTTTAATTACAAAAAGCAATTACATTTTTTCTTTTACTCTATACACATAAATGGCATAATGAAAAGAGGAAAGATTTTTATGTTAAAATTAACTGAGATTGTCATCAGGTTTTGTCAAGTGTTCATTGTATGATTTTGGGTAGATTACACACTTGGACAAATCAAAACTTTCCGTATTTTAAAAATGGAACTTTCACTTAACATGATCAAATATGAAGGTCTTTTCACTTCATATCTTACAATAGTTATGCATTCTAATGCATAAATAACAGTGTACCATTCAAAATTTTAAAATAAAACCAACTTTTAAGTCATATTTTAGAAGAGTTTTGCACAATTCCAATATTTGAATCAAGAACATGTTTTTATTTTTCACATACATTTATTTTTACTTTGTGAAAGTAATACATATATATTACAGAAATGAAGACACATTGTAGTGTTACATACAAGAATACATTATATGTACAAATACATGGACATTGTCAAAAAATTAGAAAATACAGAGGAACTAAAAGGAAATTAAACCTATCATTAAAACAATAATCACTGACAATATTTTGGCATATAAATTCCCACTTTTTTTGGCTATAAGAACACTTAACATGAAATTAGTTCTCAACAAAATTTAAGAGTACAATGCAGCACTGTTGACTATAGGGGCAGTACTGCACAGCAGATCTCAGGCACATATTCTGCTTTCTTAACTGAAGCTTTATACTTGTTGATTAGTAATTCTCCAAGGTTATAATTTTTAATTGATGTTATGTGAACACATTTTAAAAACATGGTTTCACAAAGTATTTTAAATAGCTTGTAGCCATATCACATGTTCTCATTATATAACTGAAGTTCTAAGACTGCCTTCTCTTGGTAGGAAAATCACATTATTGTTAAATAAATTCCTTCTCATGAGTTTTTTGAAAAGCATTCAATATCTTATATATTTCCTCCCGAAATCAAAACCAGAGTTCATTATTTTTTAACTAATGTGATAATTTATTTTGGTAGCCATTACCTGTGTAAACCAATATCTGGTTCTTTTCCCATTTTAAATTTTAGCCATTATTCAATTGAAGGAATTCATGAGGCCATATCTGCCAAGTGGCTGTGGTCAGATATGACCTACAATGTTTTGGGGCAGAAAAATACTACAAAATAATTATGTCTATCCTAATAGTGTTATTTTCATCAAGAGGCTCTTTCATACTTCTTTGCATTCTGCCATAAGGATGGAGTCATCTGCATATCTGAGGCTATTGATATTTCTCCCGGCAATCTTGACACCAGCTTGTGCTTCTTCTAGCCCAGTGTTTCTCATGATGTACTCTGCATAGAAGTTAAATAAGCAGGGTGACAATATACAGCCTTGATGTACTCCTTTTCCTATTTGGAACCAGTCTGTTGTTCCATGTCCAGTTCTACCTGTTGCTTCCTGACCTGCATACAGATTTTTCAGGAGGCAGGTTAGGTGGTCTGGTATTCCCATCTCTTTCAGAATTTCCCACAGTTTGTTGTGATCCACACAGTCAAAGGCTTTGGCATAGTCAAATAAAGCGAAAGTAGATGTTTTTCTGGAACTCTCTCGCTTTTTCGATGATCCAGCCAATGTTTGCAATTTGATCTCTGGTTCCTCTGTCTTTTCTAAAACCAGCTTGAATATCTGGAAGTTCACAGTTCATATACTGTTGAAGCCTGGCTTGGAGATTTTTGAGAATTACTTTGCTAGCATGTGAGATGAGTGCAATTGTGTGGTAGTTTGAGCATTCTTTGGCATTGCCTTTCTTTGGGATTGGAATGAAAACTGACCTTTTCCAGTCCTGTGGCCACTGCTGAGTTTTCCAAATTTGCTGGCATATTGAGTGCAGCACTTTCACAGTATCATCTTTCAGGATTTGAAATAGCTCAACTGGAATTCCATCACCTCCACTAGCTTTGTTCATAGTGTTCTTTACTTCACATTCCAGGATGTCCAGCTCTAGGTGAGTGATCACACCATCGTGATTATCTGGGTCGTGAAGATCTTTTTTGTATAGTTTTCTGTGTATTCTTGCCACCTCTTCTTAATATCTTCTGCTTCTGTTAGGTCCATGCCATTTCTGTCCTTTATCGAGCCCATCTTTGCATGAAATGTTCCCTTGGTATCTCTAATTTTCTTGAAGAGATCTCTAGTCTTTCCCATTGTTTTTTCCCAAAAAAACAATTCTGTTGTTTTCCTCTATTACTTTGCATTGATCGCTGAGGAAGGCTTTCTTATTTCTCCTTGCTATTCTTTGGAACTCTATTCAAATGGGTATATCTTTCCTTTTCTCCTTTGCCTTTCATTTCTGTGATTTCACAGCCATTTGTAAGGCCTCCTCAGACAACCATTTTGCCTTTTTGATTTCTATTTCTTGGGGATGGTCTTCATCACTGCCTCTTGTACAATGTCAAGAACCTCCGTCCATAGTTCATCAGGCACTCTGTCTATCATATATAACCCTTGAATCTACTGGTCACTTCCACTGTATAATCATAAGGGATTTGATTTAGGTCATATCTGAAATGTCTAGTGGTTTCCCCTACTTTCTTCAAGTCTGAATTTGGCAATAAGGAGTTTATGATCTGAGCCACAGTCAGCTCTCAGTCTTGTTTTTGCTGATGGTATAGAGCTTCTCCATCTTTGGCTGCAAAGTATATAATCAATCTGATATTGGTGTTGACCATCTGGTGATGTCCATGTGTAGAGTCTTCTCTTGTATTGTTGGAAGAGGATGTTTTCTATGACCAGTGCATTTTCTTGGCAGAATTCTGTTAGCCTTTGCCCCACTTCATTCTGTACTCCAAGGGCAAATTTGTCCATTACTCCAGGTATTTCTTGTCTTGCTACTTTTGCATTCCAGTCCTCTATAATGAAAAGGATATCTTTTCGGGGTGTTAGTTCTATAAGGTCTTGTAGGTCTTCATAGAACTGTTCAATTTCAGCTTCTTCAGCATTAATGGTTGGGGCTTAGACTTGGATTACTGTGATATTGAATGGCTTGCCTTGGAAATGAACAGAGATCATTCTGTCATTTTTGAGATTACATCCAAGTACCTCATTTCAACTCTTTTGTTGACTATGATGGCTACTCCACATCTTCTAAGGGGCTCTTTCCCACAGTAGTAGATATAATGGTCATCTGAGTTAAATTCATACTGTTATCTGCTGGATCATTGAAAAAGCAAGAGAGTTCCAGAAAAACATCTATTTCTGCTTTATTGACTATGACAAAGCCTTTGACTGTGTGGATCCCAACAAACTGTGGAAAATTCTGAAAGAGATGGGAATACCAGACCACCTGACCTGCCTCTTGAGAAACCTATATGCAGGTCAGGAAGCAACAGTTAGAACTGGACATGGAACAACAGACTGGTTCCAAATAGGAAAAGGAGTACGTCAAGGCTGTATATTGTCACCCTGCTTATTTAACTTCTATGCAGAGTACATCATGAGAAACGCTAGGCTAGAAGAAGCACAAGCTGGAATCAAGATTGCTGGGAGAAATATCAATAACCTCAGATAGGCAGATGACACCACCATTATGGCAGAAAGTGAAGAGGAACTAAAAACCCTCTTGTTTAAAGTGAAAGAGGAGGGAGGCGGTCCTAAAATGGCAGAGGAATAGGACGGGGAGTCCACTTTCTCCCCAACAAATTCATCAAAAGAATATTTAAACACTGAGTAGATTCCACAAAACAACTTCTGAATGCTGGCAGAGGACATCAGGCACCCAGAAAAGCAACCCATTGTCTTCGAAAGGAGGTGGAGAAGTCTTGAGGCTCCTGTAAAAATAAGACTGAAAACCAGAAGCAGGAGGCTTAAATCCAAATCCTGAGAATACCAGAGAACTCCTGACTCCAATGAACATTAATCGACAGGAGCTCATCAAATGCCTCCAAATATACACTGAAACCATGCACCACCAAAGGGCCAACAAGTTCCAGAGCAAGACATACTAGGAAAATTCTCCAGCAACACAGGAACACAGCCCTGAGCTTCAATATACAGGCTGCCCAAAGTCACTCCAAACTCAATGACATCTCATAACTCATTACTGGACACTTCTTTGCACTCCAGAGAGAAGAAATATAGCTCCACCCACCAGAACACCAACACAAGCTTCCCTAACCAGGAAACCTCGACAAGCCACCCATACAACCCTACGCACAGTGAGGAACCTCCACAATAAAGAGAACTCCACAAACTGACAGAATACAGAAAGGCCACCCCAAACTCAGCAATATAAACAGGATGAAGAGACAGAGGAATACCCAGCAGGTAAAGGAACAGGATAAATGCCCACCAAACTAAAAAAAAGGGGAAGAGACAGGAAATCTACCTGATAAAGAATTCCGATCAATGATAGTGAAAATGATCCAAAATCTTGAAACCAAAATGGGATCACAGATAAATAGCCTGGAGACAAGGACTGAGAAGATGCAGGAAAGGCTTAACAGGGACCTAGAAGAAATAAAAAAGAGTCAGTATATAATGAATAATGCAATAAATGAGATCAAAAACACTCTGGAGGGAACAAATAGTAGAATAACAGAGGCAGAAGATAGTATTAATGAAGTAGAAGATAGAATAGTATAAATAAATGAATCAGAAAGGAAAAAGGAAAAACGAATTAAAAGAAATGAGGACAATCTCAGAGACCTCCAAGACAGTGTTAAACACCCCAACATTCGAATCATAGGAGTCCCAGAAGAAGAAGACAAAAAGAAAGACCATGAAAAAATACTTGAGGAGATAATAGTTGAAAGTGTCCCCAGAAAGGGGAAGGAAATAATCACCCAAGTCCAAGGAACCCAGAGAGTTCCAAACAGGATCAAACCAAGGCAAAACACCCCAAGACACATATTAATCAAATTAACAAAGATCAAACACAAAGAACAAATATTAAAAGCAGCAAGGGAAAAACAACAAATAACATACAAGGGGATTCCCATAAGGATAACAACTGATCTTTCAATAGAAACTCTTCAGGCCAGGAGGGAATGGCAAGACATACGTAAAGTGATGAAAGAAAATAACCTACAGCCAGGATTACTGTATGCAGCAAGGATTTCATTCAAATATGAAGGAGAAATCAAAAGCTTTACAAACAAGCAAAAGTTGAGAGAATTCAGAACCACCAAACCAGCTCTTCAACAAATGCTAAAGGATCTTCTCTAGACAGGAAACACAAAAAGGGTGTATAAACTCGAACCCAAAACAAAAAAGTAAATGGCAACAGGATCATCAGTTCAGTTCAGTTCAGTCGCTCAGTCGTGTCTGACTCCTTGTGACCCCATGAGTTGCAGCACACAAGGCCTACCTGTCTATCACCAACTCCCGGAGTTCACTCAAACTCTCATCCATTGAGTTGGTGATGCCATCCAGCCATCTCATCCTCTGTCGTCCCCTTCTCCTCCTGCCCCCAATCCCTTCCAGCATCAGAGGCTTTTCCAATGAGTCAACTCTTCACAAGAGGTGGCCAAAATATTGGAGTTTCAGCTTTAGCATCATTCCTTCCAAAGAAAACCCAGGACTGATCTCTTTAGAATGGACTGATTGGATCTCCTTGCAGTCCAAAGGACTCTGAAGAGTCTTCCCCAACACCACAGTTCAAAAGCATCAATTCTTCGGCACTCAGCTTTCTTCACAGTCAAACTCTCACATCCGTACATGACCACTGGAAAAACCATAGCCTTGACTAGACGGACCTTTGTTGGCAAAGTAATGTCTCTGCTTTTCAATATGCTATCTAGGTTGGTCTTATCAATAATTACCTTAAACGTAAATGGTTTGAATGCCCCAACCAAAAGAGAAAGACTGCCTGAATGGATACAAAAACAAGACCCCTATATGTGTTGTCTACAAGAGACCCACCTCAAAACAGGGGACACATACAGACGGAAAGTGAAGGGCTGGAAAAAGATTTTCCATGCAAATAGAGACCAAAATACATCAGGAGTAGCAATACTCATATCTGATAAAATAGACTTTAAAACAAAGGCTGTGATAAGAGAAAAAGAAGGACACTACAAAATGATCAAAGGATCAATCCAAGAAGAAGATATAACAATTATATATGCACCCAACATAGGAGCACCACAATATGTAAGACAAATGCTAACAAGTATGAAAGGGGAAATTAACAATAACACAATAATAGTGGGAGACTTTAATACCCCACTCACACCTATGGATAGACCAACTAAACAGAAAATTAACAAGGAAACACAAAATTTAAATAATACAATAGACCAGTTAGACCTAATTTATATCTATAGGACATTTCACCCCAAACAATGAATTTCACCTTTTTCTCAAGCGCACACAGAAACTTATCCAGGATAGATTGCACCCTGGGCCATAAATCTAGCCTTGGTAAATTTAAAAAAATTGAAATCATTCCAAGTATCTTTTCTGACCACAATGCAGTAAGATCAGATCTCAATTACGGGAGAAAAACTGTTAAAAATTCCAACATATGGAGGCTGAACAACACGCTGCTGAATAACCAACAAATCACAGAATAAATCAAAAAAGAAATCAAAATATGCATAGAAAGGAATGAAGATGAAAACACAACAACCCAAAAACCTGAGGGACACTGTAAAAGCAGTGCAAAGCGGAAGGTTCATAGCAATACAGGCATACCTCAAGAAACAAGAAAAAGTCAAATAAATAACCTAACTCTACACCTAAAGCAACTAGAAAAGTAAGAAATGAAGAACCCCAGGGTTAGTAAAAGGAAAGAAATCTTAAAAATTAGGGGAGAAATAAATGCAAATGAAACAAAAGAGACCATAGCAAAAATCAATAAAGCCAAAAGCTGGTTCTTTGAAAGGATAAATAAAATTGACAAACCATTAGCCAGACTCATCAAGAAACAAAGGGAGAAAAATCAAATCAATAAAATTAGAAATGAAAATGGAGAGATCACAACAGACAACACAGAAATACAAAGGATCATAAGAGACTACTATCAGCAATTATATGCCAATAAAATGGACAATGTGGAAGAAATGGACAAATTCTTAGAAAAGGACAACTTTCCAAAACTGAACCAGCAAGAAGTAGAAAATCTTAACAGACCCATCACAAGCACGGAAATTGAAACTGTAATCAGAAATCTTCCAGCAAACAAAAGCCCAGGTCCAGACAGCTTCACAGCTGAATTCTACCAAAAATTTAGAGAAGAGCTAACACCTATCATACTCAAACTCTCCCAGAAAACTGCAGAGGAAGGTAAACTTCCAAACTCATTCTATGAGGCCACCATCACCCTAATACCAAAACCTGACAAAGATCCCACAAAAAAGAAAACTACAGGCCAGTATCACTGATGAACATAGATGCAAAAATCCTTAACAAAATTCTAGCAATCAGAATCCAACAACACATTAAAAAGATCATACACCATGACCAAGTGGGCTTTATCCCAGGGAGGCAAGGATTCTTCAATATCCACAAATCAATCAATGTAATACACCACATTAACAAATTGAAAAATAAAAGCCATATGATTATCTCAATAGATGCAGAGAAAGCCTTTGACAAAATTCAACATCCATTTATGATAAAAACTCTTCAGAAAGCAGGAATAGAAAGACCATATCTCAACATAATAAAAGCTATCTATGACAAACCCACAGCAAACATTATCCTCAATGGTGAAAAACTGAAAGCATTGCCCCTAAAGTCAAGAACAAGACAAGGGTGCCCACTTTCACCACTACTATTCAACATAGTTTTGGTAGTTTTGGCCACAGCAATCAGGGCAGAAAAAGAAATAAAAGGAATCCAAATAGGAAAAGAAGAAGTAAACTCTCATTGTTTGCTGATGGCATGATCCTCTACATAGAAAACCCTAAAGATTCCACCAGAAAATTACTAGAACTAATCAATGAATATAGTAAAGTTGCAGGATATAAAATCAACACACAGAAATCCCTTGCATTCCTATACACTAATAATGAGAAAATAGAAAGAGAAATTAAGGAAACAATCCCATTCACCATTGCAATGAAAAAAATAAAATATTTAGGAATATATCTACCTAAATAAACTAAAGACCTGTATATAGAAAACTATAAAACACTGGTGAAAGAAATCAAAGAGGACACTAATAGACGGAGAAATATGCCATGTTCATGGATTGGAAGAATCAATGTAGTGAAAATGAGTATACTACCCAAAGCAATTTATAGATTCAATGCAATCCCTATCAAGCTACCAATGGTATTTTTCACAAAGCTAGAACAAATAATTTCACAATTTGTATAGAAATACAAGAAACCTCAAATAGCCAAAGCCATCTTGAGAAAGAAGAATGGAACTGGAGGAATCAACCTGTCTGACTTCAGGCTCTACTACAAAGCCAGAGTCATCAAGACAGTATGGTACTGGCACAAAGACAGAAATATAGATCAATGGAACAAAATAGAAAGCCCAGGGATAAATGCATGCACCTATGGACACCTTATCTTTGACAAAGGAGGCAAGAATATACAATGGAGAGAAGACAATCTCTTTAACAAGTAGTGCTGGGAAAACTGGTCAACCACTTGTAAAAGAATGAAACTAGAACACTTTCTAACACCGTATACAAAAATAAACTCAAAATGGATTAAAGATCTAAACGTAAGACCAGAAACTATAAAACTCCTAAAGGAGAACATAGGCAAAACACTCTCTGACATACATCACAGCAGGATCCTCTATGACCCACCTCCCAGAATATTGGAAATAAAAGCAAAAATAAACAAATGAGACCTAATTAAAATTAAAAGCTTCTGCACAAGAAAGGAAACTATAAGCAAGGTGAAAAGACAACCTTCAGAATGGGAGAAAATAATAGCAAATGAAGCAACTGACAAACAACTAATCTCAAAAATATACAAGCAACTCCTACAGCTCAACTCCAGAAAAATAAATGACCCAATCAAAAAATGGGCCAAAAAACTAAATAGACATTTCTCCAAAGAAGACATACAGATGAATAACAAACACATGAAAAGATGCTCAACATCACTCATTGTCAGAGAAATACAAATCAAAACCACAATGAGGTACCATTTCACACCAGTCAGAATGGCTGCTATCCAAAAGTCTACAAACAATAAATGCTGGAGAGGGTGTGGAGAAAAGGGAACCCTCTTACACTGTTGGTGGGAATGCAAACTAGTACAGCCACTATGGAGAACAGTGTGGAGATTCCTTAAAAAACTGGAAATAGAACTGCCTTATGATCCAGCAATCCCACTGCTGGGCATACACACTGAGGAAACCAGAAGGGAAAGAGATGCATGTACCCCAATGTTCATCACAGCACTGTTTATAATAGCCAGGACATGGAAGCAACCTAGATGTCCATCAGCAGATGAATGGATAAGAAAGCTATGGTACATATACACAATGGATTATTACTCAGCCATTAAAAAGGATACATTTGAATCAGTTCTGACAGGGATCAAGACCATCCCCATGGAAAAGAAATGCAAAAAAGCAAAATGGCTGTCTGAGGAGGCCTTACAAATAGATGTGAAAAGAAGAGAAGCAAAAAGCAAAGGAGAAAAGGAAAGATATAAACATCTGAAT
Source organism: Bubalus kerabau (assembly GCF_029407905.1). Lineage (NCBI taxonomy): Eukaryota > Metazoa > Chordata > Mammalia > Artiodactyla > Bovidae > Bubalus > Bubalus kerabau. The sequence goes on along the minus strand of NC_073630.1, from coordinate 46,836,999 downwards.
GCAGAGTTCCAAAGAATAGCAAGAAGAGATAAGAAAGCCTTCCTCAGCAATCAATGCAAAGAAATAGAGGAAAACAACATAATGGGAAAGACTAGAGATATCTTCAAGAAAATTAGAGATATCAAGGGAACATTTCATGCAAAGATGGGCTTGATAAAGGACAGAAATGGTATGGGCCTAACAGAAGCAGAAGATCTTAAGAAGAGGTGGCAAGCATACACAGAAGAACTGTACAAAAAAGATCTTCATGACCCAGATAATACGATGGTGTGATCACTCACCTAGAGCCAGATATCCTGGAATGTGAAGTCAAGTGGGCCTTAGAAAGCATCACTACGAACAAAGCTAGTGGAGGTGATGGAATTCCAGTTGAGCTATTCCAAATCCTGAAAGATGATGCTGTGAAAGTGCTGCACTCAATATGCCAGCAAATTTGGAAAACTCAGCAGTGGCCACAGGACTGGAAAAGGTCAGTTTTCATTCCAATCCCAAAGAAAGGCAATGCCAAAGAATGCTCAGACTACCGCACAATTGCACTCATCTCACACGCTAGCAAAGTAATTCTCAAAAATCTGCAAGCCAGGCTTCAACAGTATATGAACTGTGAACTTCCAGATATTCAAGCTGGTTTTAGAAAAGACAGAGGAACCAGAGATCAAGTTGCCAACATTGGCTGGATCATTGAAAAAGCAAAAGAATTCCAGAAAAATATCTATTTCTGCTTTATTGACTATGCCAAAGCCTTTGACTGTGTGGCTTACAATAAACTGTGGAAAATTCTTCAAGAAATGCGAATAACAGACCACCTGACCTACCTCTTGAGAAACCTGTATGTAGGTCAGGAAGCAACAGTGAGTAGTGGACATGGAACAACAGACTGGTTCCAAATAAGAAAAGGAGTATGTCAAGGCTGTATATTGTCACCCTCCTTATTTAATTTATATGCAGAGTACATCATGAGAAATGCTGGGCTGGAAGAAGCGCAAGCTGGGATCAAGACTGCTGGGAGAAATATCAATAACCGCAAATTGGAGAAGGAAATGGCATACATTGGGGAAGGAAATGGCAACCCACTCCAGTGTTCTTGCTTGGAGAATCCCAGGGACAGAGGAGACTGGTGGGCTTCCGTCTATGGGGTCGCACAGAGTCGGACACGACTGATGCAACTTAGCAGCAGCAGCAGCAGATAGGCGGGTGACACCACCCTTATGGCAAAAAGTGAAGAGGAACTAAAAAGCCTCTTGATGAAAGTGAAAGTGGAGAGTGAAAAAGTTGGCTTAAAGCTCAACATTCAGAAAACAAAGATCATGGCATCTGGTCCCATCACTTCATGGGAAATAGATGGGGAAACAGTGGAAACAGTGTCAGACTTTATTTTGGGGGGCTCAAAATCACTGCAGATGGTGACTGCATTCATGAAATTAAAAGACGCTTACTCCTTGGAAGAAAAGTTATGACCAACCTAGATAGCATATGCAAAAGCAGAGACATTACTTTGCCAACTAAGGTCTATCCTGTCAAGGCTATGGTTTTTCAGTGGTCATGAATGGATGTGAGAGTTGGACTGTGAAGAAGTATGAGCACCGAAGAATTGATGCTTTTGGACTGTGGTGTTGGAGAAGACTCTTGAGAGTCCCTTGGACTGCAAGGAGATCCAACCAGTCCATTCTGAAGGAGTTCAGCCCTGGGATTTCTTGGGAAGGAATGATGTTAAAGCTGAAACTCCAGTACTTTGGCCACCTCATGCGAAGAGTCAACTCATTGGAAAAAACTCTGATGCAGGGAGGATTGGGGGCAGGATGAGAAGGGGACAACAGAGGATGAGATGGCTGGATGCCATCACTGACTCAGTGGACGTAAGTCTGAGTGATCCCCGGGAGTTGGTGATGGACAGGGAGGCCTGGCGTGCTGCGATTCATGGGGTCGCGAAGAGTTGGACACGACTGAGCGACTGAACTGAACTGAATGAGGTGGATGAAACTGGAGCCTATTATACAGAGTGAAGTAAGCCAGAGAGAAAAACACCAGTACAGTATACTAACGCATATATATGGAATTTAGAAAGATGGTAACGATAACCCTGTATGCAAGACAGCAAAAGAGACACAGATGTATAGAACAGTCTTTTGGGCTCTGTGGGAGAGGGAAAGGGTGGGATGATTTGGGAGAATGGCATTGAAACATGTATAATATCATATAAGAAATGAATCACCAGTCCAGGTTCGATGCAGGATACAGGATGCTTGGGGCTGGTGCACTGGGATGACCCAGAGGGATGGTACAGGGAGGGAGGTGGGAGGGGGGTTCAGGATGGGGAGCACGTGTACACCCAGAGTGGATTCATGTTGATTTATGGCAAAACCAATACAATATTGTAAAGTAACTAGCCTCCAATTAAAATAAATAAATTTATAATAATAATAAAGAAAGTGAAAGAGGAGAGTGAAAAAGTTGGCTTAAAGCTCAACATTCAGAAAACGAAGATCATGGTATCTGGTCCCATCACTTCATGGCAAATAGATGGGGACGCAGTGAAAACAGTGACAGGCTTTATTTTGGGGGGTTCCAAAATCACTGCAGATGGTGATGGCAACCATGAAATTAAAAGATGCTTGCTCTTTGGAAGAAAAGCTGTGACCAACCTAGACAGCATATTAAAGAGCAGAGACATTGGTTTGCCAACAAAGGTCCATCTTGTCAAAGCTATGGTTTTTCTGGTAGTCATGTGTGGATGTAAGAGTTGGACTATAAAGAAAGCTGAACACTGAAGAATTGATGCTTTTGAACTGTGGTGTTGGAGAAGACTCTTGAGAGGCCCTTGGACTGAAAGGAGATCCAACTAGTCCATCTCAAAGGAAATCAATCCTGAATATTCATTGGAAGGACTGATGCTGAAGCTGAAACTCCAATACTTTGGCCACCTGGTGCAAAGAACTGACTCATTTGAAAAGACCCTGATGCTGGGAAAGATAGAAGAAAAGAGAAGAAGGGGACAACAGAGGATGAGATGGTTGGATGGCATCACCAACTCAATGGACACAAGTTTGAGTAAACTCTGGGAGTTGGTATGACCAGGGAGGCCTAGTGTGTTGCAGTCCATGGGTCGCAAAGAGTTCGACATAACCGAGCAACTGAACTGAACTGAATACTGTTATTTTAGGAAAATCCTACCTTGAATAACCATTTGAAATTATCTCAATGTGAGAAATTGCAAGGGCTTCCCAGGTGGCTCAGTGGTAAAGAATCTGTCTGAGAATGCAGGAGACTAAGAGAGTGGTTTGATCCCTGGGTAGGGAAGATGCCTTTGAGAAGGAAATGGCCACTTGCTCCAGTATTATTGCCTTGGAAATCCCATAGACAGAGAATCCTGACAAGCTACAGTCCATGGGGTCACAAAAGAGTTGGACATGACTTAGTGACTAAACAACAACAATCAGAAATTCCAAACCAAGTTTTTTTTTATAGACACGTAATTTAATTCTTGATATCATACCTTGAAATAGCCAAAATACATCAATTTTTTTCTATTCTCAGGGACCCACAGACCATTTACCTCCAGCTCTCTATATTCTTACAGCACTTACTTGGATTATTCTATTTATTTGTACTCCAATTTTACTCTTGAAGTGTACTTGAGTAATATTTAGATAACTCTTATTATTCCAGCCTGAAAGAGAATGTCTGTGATAGCAATAAATGTGGTGTATGACTCTGAGTTTCCATTCAATATAATTTCTAAATATATAAGCATTCTAACTCCCTCTTTCTTCAGGCAGAGTCCCAAGTATCTCATGTGATTTCTTTGGCAGCCATTCAAATTCTGATAAAGCTACTAGTGTTAACCTCATCCCTACCAATTACCCTGAATCTGCTGCTTTTCTGCTTTGGGATTTGATCTTGTGACATTGCTGCTAGAATGTGACTTTGCTATCACTTCCCACATTGTTGTCACTCCCTTTGTTGGTACCAGTGGTCCTTTTTGAAGTAAAGGGGTCTCTCTCTATATATCCCCACCCAGTGTTACCAACGAATACTTAAAAAAAAAAAAAAAAAAAAACAACTTAATTCAATGTTTTGGCCTAACTCACCAGGTAGGGGCATCTTTAATATTCTTTCATTAGCCTGGAGAATCCCAGGGACGGGGGAACCTGGTGGGCTGCCGTCTATGGGGTCGCACAGAGTCGGACATGACTGAAGCAACTTAGCAGCAGCAGCAGCAGCAGCAGCAATGATCTATTGATCTTAAGACTGGGAAGTAGGGCTTAATTCTAATTTTCATTGGATAGTGGCACTTAGATTGCTTGAAATAAGAATTCTCAGTCAGATATCCACAAAGAATGTGGCAGAACTGAACTTGCTCTAGTGAACCTAACTATGAAAATGAGATGTGAGAATCAGGCAGAAAACAGGTATAGGAGAATTGAAGTGGGAAAAGAGGAAACCAGGACATACTATTTTAAATATAATGAGTTTGAGGTAACTGTGATGAAATTGGAAACAATAGTCAGTGGTTTAGGAAAACATAGGTTTAGCAGTCAACAATATAAATTAAGCTGTGGGAGTATATGTATGATGAATTTCCATGTATCTGATTAGTTACAAAGAACTGCCATATCTGAACACATGATTAACTAGATACCCCAACATTTTTCTGCTATAAAACATCTGCTGCTGCTAAGTCGCTTCAGTCGTGTTCGACTCTGTGTGACCCCATAGAGGGCAGCCCACCAGGCTCCCCCGTCCCTGGGATTCTCCATGCAAGAACACCGGAGTGGGTTGCCATTTCCTTCTCCAATGTGTGAAAGTGAAAAGTGAAAGTGAAGTTGCTCAGTCGTGTCCGACTCTTAGCGACCCCATGGACTGCAGCCCGCCAGGCTCCTCCGTCCACGGGATTTGCCAGGCAAGAGTACTGGAGTGGGGTGCCATGGCCTTCTCCGATAAAACATCTAGGGGTACTGAATAATAATATAATAATCATCTTCAAAAATACACAGCTGAGTTTACCATAAAATGAGATATCTCTAGGAGAACAAGGTCATAAAAGAAACTGAAAATAAGAAAATAAAGGGGGTGATGAAACCATACCTACCCTGACTGCATGTATGAATTTTCTGTCACACAGAGACTTGTATTTCAATCGTGTTAGGCTCACTCAAGTTATGGGTTTAGAATTGAAGACAGAGTCTTTAAGGGGCCATGTGAAAGTATGGACCAGAAGGAAAAAAAAAAAAAAATCTGCCTGAAAGCAGAGAAGAACAAAGGAACGTATATTTGTTGCCCACACTTAAATGAAAACAAAAGTTTCTCCTGAGAATTTATTAAAAGCAAGCCATCCCTCAAGTGGAGCTGGAATTATTTGTACTATCTACTTGATCTGACAAACTACATGCTAAAAATGATTTCAGGTTAGTAGAACCCAAGTATGTCAAGTGGAAGCAAACATAGATATTCTCAGGAAAAATGTGCTCTAATATAAGGCTTACAGAATTTCTACAGATAAAGCCCAGCCATTGGAACAGGAATTTGCAATTCAAAGTTAATAACATAAAGGAAAACAAAACACCAGAAAAACTGTCAGAAGAATCAACCAACAGTAGAAGTAGATTTTGCAGGAGACTCTGATACTGAAATTCCCTGCTACAAAATTTAAATAAGCATTTTAAAAAATAAACAAAAGTTAGCATTGAAACATAACAAAAATTACACTACCAAAAACAGAGTTGAAAACATAGAAATTCTCAAAAATATTATCAATTGAAATTAGAAACCTCGATAAAGGTATTAAATTGAGATTATTCACAGCTGAAGAGAACATATGTAACCTTGAAGGAACTTGAAAAATACCTAAAATCCAGCACAAAGGAGCAGAGGTGTCAAATAGAAAAGATTGTTTTAAAAATATGGAAGATATTGAGGTCATATGTATCTAGATGGAGTTTCAGAAGGAGACAATACAAAGAAAGAGACAGAGACAATATTTAAAGGGTTGTGTGTGCCTGCGTGCTAAGTCACTTCAGTCACGTCCAACTCTTTTCGACCCTTTGGACTGCATCCCACCAGGCTCCTCTGTTCATGGGATTCTCCAGGCAAGATTACTGGAGTGTGTTGCCAGGCCCTGCTCCAGGGGATCTTTCCAACTCAGGGATTGAACCTGCATCTCTTAAGTCTCCTGCACTGGCAGGCAGGTTCTTTACCACTAGCACCACCTGTGAGGCCCCCCATACCAGATACTTAATCTTATTTAATGAGTCATTCTCTCACTTCCAGATGTTCTTACCTTCTGTTTATTTACCTGAAATACTTTCCCTTTTACCTGAATGTCTTTCATGGATTCTTCGAGTCTCAGTTCAGATGTCCTTTAACCTGAGATGTTTCCTCAGATAACCAAGATTAATTTTAATCTTTGAGTTTCCACTTTTTAAAGCATTCAGAATTCTCCCACAGTAGATATGCTTTACTTTTACTTTTGAAGCATTTTTCATGGTATTAATTTCAAGTTTATTCTGACTCTGGAATTGAACCTTAGTTTGTGTCTTAGGGATTGAATTTATTAAGTTCTTGATGGCAATAAACTGAATATAGTCACCAGTGCATAGTAATGGTCAGTACATGTTCCTAGAATGAGGCTGAATAAATAAATGAATGAACTAAAAGAATAGAGTGAGATCATGTTTCAGGAATTTTCTGTTTATTTGAAAGACTGATATTTGATCTTGATCTTTGTCAAAAAATAATCAAATCTTGGCAATTTAAGTTTAAAAACAAGTCATCTCTCATAATTTACTCTAAGTATTAATGGACTTCAGATGCACAAAATGGTGTTAATCACAAACCTTAGTACATTGTGGATTGTGAATAATAATATTAATATTAATATATATGTGTTCCTCACTTGCTTGTTTGCTCATTTTTTTGTTGGTTTATTCATTTATTCATGCACATATTCATTCATTCAATTATAGAAAAACTGTGAACACAGTATCCAACCTAAGATTTGAAACATTCCCCATGACCTCTGACTGCCTTATCCACTCTCTGATGTAAGAACTATCTTGGGGCTTGTTTTATTATTTTTTGTTTCTTAGAATTATATTCTTATGTACATAGATATGCCTCAATTATATATGTTTATCTTACCCTTTAACCAATAAAGGGTATTATTGTCATCTGGGATCTTTTTTTTTTTTTGTCAGTATCTCATTATTGAAATTCATTCATGTTTTTGCATGTTTCTGAGTTTATTTTAATGTTGTTTAATATTTCATTATATAAATATATTGTAATTTATTTATTTATTCTTTCCCCTATTAGTGAGCATTCAAGCGTTTGGTTGTTTCCAGTCTTTTGCTATCATGCATAGCACTTCTTATGGACATCCTCATAAATGCCTTTTATGGTAAATGTGGAAGTATTTCTCTTGGGTCTATACCTAAGAGTGGAACTGCACGCCACAAGGGAGAATGCCAACCTGTCTTCCAATATGTCTGTGTGAGCAATGTGTTTGAGATCATGTTGATTTATAATCTATCTGACACTTGACATTCTCAAACTTTTACTTTTTGCCAATTAAATTGTTGTAAAATTTATTTCCTGATGGTCTTGTTTTATATTTTCCTTTGCTTTCTAATACTATAAAATATTCAAAATCAAAATGATTTACAAATTAACAACCTCTTTACTTTTGAAATGTTCAAAGATTAAGTAAATATTAAGTTCATAGGCTTTTCTCTTCGGACCAGGTTTAGACTATTTATCACACATTCAACAAACATAATTTAGCATCATGTTGGATTCTGAGAATACACTGGGGAAGAAGATAAGTCTGGTTGCTGCTGTCATGGAGAAAGACAGTAATAGTCATCAATGTGATGAAGAGTGGGAAGTTATAAAGTGAAATAGTATGTGCTTAGTTGCTCAGTCATGTCCAACTCTTTGCAACCCCATGGACTGTAGCCCACCAGGCTCCTCTGCCCTTGGAGATTCTCCAGGCACGAATACTGGAGTGGGTTGCCATTTTCTTCTCCAGCGGATCTTCCTGACACAGGGATTGAACCCAGATCTCCCACATTGCAGGCAGATTCTTTACCATTTGAGCTACCCAGGAAGCCCTGTGAGTAATATAAATACCTATTATGATCAGAAGTTGGGAAGGCTGTAGGTGAATGTTTCCTACAGGAAGAGATCCCAAGAGCTTAAACCTGAATTATTCATAATTTTACCTAAGACATGAAGGATCACGAATTTTGTAGAAGGGGATCTTCTCAATAGAAGAAACAGCATTTGAAAAGATTGTCTTAGATTTCTGTCTGTATGTCTTCTCTCCTAAGGCTTAAACAGAATTCTAGAGTCCAAGGCAGAACTTAGTGCCTCAGCAGCCAGTTTTATGTTCTCCCAAACTTTCTTTTTCCTAGACGGGGCTCTCTCTGCCAAAGGACCAGAGTACATATCAGCTTCTGGTGATGGACCCTACACATCAGTTTATCAGACAGAAACACAATTCAAACATAATAGTCATTGAGCATATCTGAGAAACAAATACAAACTTTAGAAAACAGTTTGCAGAGACAGAATCTGCATAAGATTGATGCTTACGTGAAAGCAATCTTAAGACCTCTAATACACTTTTAATAACATACATACATCAAAATGCATATAAAATATATATGAAATATATAATATATATAAATAATTTCAATATTTCTAGCCACATTTATGCATTCTGTTATTCTGGGAACTAATGCTTTTTTTTTTTTTTTTTTTGAGTTGTTTTCAACTCCAAATTCTGAGAAATTAAACCGTTGTGAACTTATTACCTAAAGGGATTTTTTTTGGGGGGAGGGATTATTCCTAATACAAGAGGGTATCCCAGGTGGCACCAGTGGTAAATGATCTGCCTGCCAAAGCAGGAGTGGCAAGAGACACGAGTTCTATCCCTGGGTCAGGAAAATTCCCTGGAGTAGGAAATGGCAACCCATTCCAGTATTCTTGGCTGAAAAATTCCACGGACAGCGGAGCCAGGTAGGCGGTATTCCCCGGGGTTGCAAAGAGTCAGACATGACTGAGTACATGCCTCTAATACCAGAAAAAAAAAAAAATTGTCAATTATCAACAATATTTTTGTGAGCTTCAGTTCATTTCAGTTCAGTTCAGTCGCTCAGTCATGTCCAACTCTTTGTGACCCCATGAATCGCAGCATGCCAGGACTCCCTGTCCATCACCAACTCCCGGAGTTCAATCAGACTCACGTCAATCGAGTCGGTGATGCCATCCAGCCATCTCATCCTCTGTCATCCCCTTCTCCTCCTGCCCCCAATCCCTCCCAGCATCAGAGTCTTTTCCAATGAGTCAACCCTTCGCATGAGGTAGCCAAAGTACTGGAGTTTCAGCTTTAGCATCATTCCTTCCAAAGAAATCCCAGGGCTGATCTCCTTCAGAAGACATTTATTACTATTCAAGGATCTGAAATAAGCCAGACAAATATAACAGGCCATATTTGAGTCCCTAAAATATTCATCTTGTATGAATATTTATTTACATATATATGCATTATTTTATTATATACTGTATAAATAACAGTTCAGTTCAGTGGCTCAGTCATGTCTGACTCTTTGCGACCCCATGAATTGCAGCACACCAGGCCTCCCTGTCCATCACTAACTCCCAGAGTTTACCCAAACTCATGTCCATCAAGCGGGTGATGCCATCCAGCCATCTCATCCTCTGTCGTCCCCTTCTCCTCCTGCCCCCAAACCTCCCAGCATCAGAGTCTTTTCCAATGAGTCAACTCTTCTCATGAGGTGCCAAAGTACTGGAGTTTCAGCTTTAGCATCATTCCTTCCAAAGAAATCCCAGGGCTGATCTCCTTCAGAATGGACTGGTTGGATCTCCTTGCAGTCCAAGGGACTCTCAAGAGTCTTCTCCAACACCACAGTTCAAAAGCATCAATTCTTCGGCGCTCAGCCTTCTTCACAGTCCAACTCTCACATCCATACATGACCACAGGAAAAACCATAGCCTTGACTAGACGGACCTTTGTTGGCAAAGTAATGTCTCTGCTTTTGCATATGCTATCTAGGTTGGTCATAACTTTTCTTCTAAGGAGTAAGCGTCTTTTAATTTCATGGCTGCAGTCACCATCTGAATGGTCTGTTGTTTTTCCCTACTTTCTTCCATTTAAGTCTGAATTTGGCAATAAGGGGTTCATGATCCAAGCCAGTCAGCTCCCAGTCTTGATTTTGCTTACTGTATAGAGCTTCTCCATCTTTGGCTGCCAAGAATATAATCAGTCTGATTTCAGTGTTCACCTTCTGGTGATGTCCATGTGTAGAGCCTTCTCTTGTATTGTTGAAAGAGGGTGTTTGCTATGACCAGTGCGTTCTCTTGGCAAAACTCTATTTTAGCCTTTGCCCTGTTTCATTCTGTACTCCAAGGCCAAATTTGCCTGTTACTCCGGGTGTTTCTTCCTACTTTTGCATTCTATTAGCCTGTAATGAAAAGGACATTTTTTGGGGGGTGTTAGTTCTAAAAGGTCTTGTAGGTCTTCATAGAACTGTTCAATTTTAGCATCTTCAGCATTACTGACTTTGGCATAGGCTTGGATTACCGTGATACTGAATGTTTTGCCTTGGAAACGAATAGAGATCATTCTGTTGTTTTTGAGATCACATCAAAGTACTGCATTTTGGACTCTTTTGTTGACCATGATGGCTACTCCATTTCTTCTAAGGGATTCCTGCCCGCAGTAGTAGATATAATGGTCATCTTAGTTAAATTCACCCATTCCAGTCCATTTTAGTTCACTGATTCCTAGAATGTTGACGTTCACTCTTGCCATCTCCTGTTTGACCACTTCCAATTTGCCTTGATTAATGGACCTAACATTCCAGGTTCCTATGCAATATTGTTCTGTACAGTATCAGACCTTGCTTCTATCACCAGTCACACCCACAACTGGATATTGTTTTTGCTTTGGCTCCATCCCTTCATTCTTTCTGGAATTATTTCTCCACTGATCTTCAACAGCATATTGGGCACTTACTGACCTGGGGAGTTCCTCTTTGAGTATCCTATCATTTTGCCTTTTCATACTGTTCATGGGGCTCTCAAGGCAAGAATACTGAAGTGGTTTGCCATTCCCTTCTCCAGTGGACCACATTCTGTCAGACCTCTCCACCATGACCCGTCCGTCTTGGGTCCTGCCACATGGCATGGCTTGGTTTCATTGAGTTAGACAAGGCTGTGGTCCATGTGATCAGATTGACTAGTTTTCTGTGATTATGGTTTCAGTGTGTCTGACCTCTGATGCCCTCTCACAACACCTACTGTCTTACTTGAGTTTCTCTATGTAAATATATACATAATTAATTATAAGTTAGTATATGCACCTTTAAAATGTATGTTATTTATACATAAAACTTTCTGTTCTGAGGGCTTAATCTGGAAAATTGAATTTGTTCTGTCCTATTTAAAGCTTATGCATGGCCTTCTAATATTCTTTGTGAAAACTATTTGACAATAACAAACTTGTTCTCCTTTAATCCTTGGGACAAACAGTAATTTCTATTTATTTAAGTCTTAGTTTTCTGACTATTAATGTGCAAGAGGTCATATTGTGAAACAAAAGCTTAACAAAAGCCCTGTTTGGAATATCAATGAGTTACTTTTAATCATTACAAGGAAAATGCAAAGATTCTTTGAAAAAGTAAATACTAAACTGTCACAAAACTAATTTGGAAAAAAGAAATGAAAAAATATTCACTTGATACTGCCTGACTTGCAGCTTGTTTTAAGGCATGGCATGGCAGCTGTAAGTTTGGAAGGCAACTTAGGAGTTCCTCACATAATAAAGTCCCTTCACCACCACTCCATTCTGTGGATAAGGAGACTGAGGCCAGGAGAATCAGTATTAATCCAAAGTCACATGGTAGCTTGATGCAAAGTCAGGCATAGAATCCACGGCTTTTGACACCTGATTGATTGCCCTTTTTGCTGTACTATGGCTTAAACCTGATAAGCAATTTCATCCCAGAAAAGGGTTTATGGCCATGGTGAAGCAGTAAAAGATAAAAATAAAAAAAAATTGGATTGTAGAGTGTGCATTCTTTTCTTGAAAATTTTCTTGAACTGGCATGTCTGCCTATTCTACCACCACACACACACGTATTTACCCACTCATATATATAAATACAAATGCTCATTAATGATTGTGAGATACTCAAAGGTGAAGCTGGCTCTTAATCCTTGTGATCCCACAGGGAAGAACCTAGCTCTTTACACATAATTAAGTTGAACTGAAATTTTTCTGAGCACATTTTAGTATCCCTAAAGCACCAGTGTATGTGTTTTATGGAGTGAGCTTATCTTTACATTCTTCATTTTCATTCTCTCTTCTATTTAGTGTTGGGATGGGTGGCTCTTGGTGCAGGCAAAGGAATTCAGAATTTGAAGTCAGAAAAAAATGGTTTACAATATGTACTTAGTTTTACTGCATCTGCTATATTGCAGAAGTTAATATTGTAACATCAAGCATTCAGCTTTCTGGTCCTAGCTCTCAAGTAGATTGTTGCACAGCTAGGTGAGACAGTTTTGTGGCTTGTCAGTTTCTGCATCATATGCAATCAGGTCCTACATTTCTATGCACACAAGCCTGACTTCTGACTCATGCTATCATCATCTTTTTGCTAAGTACTTGTGTACACAGCAGACTGATGTTATCCCAGAGTTATCTACTTCCCTCCAATACCCTCACACCAGTAGCAACAGTTCCCTCAAACCAGTGACAAGTGAATATAGGTGCATAAGTAACCCAACTCCTCACTCTGCATTTGAAAAAACTATGAGACCTATGTTTGACATTGATTCCCAGAGTTCCTCAGATGATTTATGTTGCCAATTGGTAACTTGCATGATGATGCACATTTTATTGGCTTTCTTCCCTCCCCTTACTCATTTCTCCACTCTCCTACCAGAGTTGCCTGGACTCAGCTTCATAATAAACTGTTTATACTCAAACTCTATGTCAGCATCTGCTTCTGAGTGAACTCAGAGACAGACAGATAAGTGAATAGACCATTGCCAAACAATGTGTTAAGTGCTATAAGAAAGTTATACAACATTGTAAATGAACTATACTTTAAAAAATGAACTATAATTTAATTAAAATACTATAATTTAAATTTAATTTAAATGTGTGTGTGTGTGTGTGTGTGTGTATAAGTTAAGGAGCTTCCCCAGTGGCTCAGAGGTAAAGAATCCACCTGCAATGCAGGGAACCCAGATTCAATCTCTGGGTCAGGAAGATCCTCTGGAGGAAGGCATGGCAACCCACTCTTGTACTCCTGCCAGGAGAATCCCATGGATAGAGGAGCCTGGCTGGCTACAGTCCATAGGGTCACAAAGAGTCAGACACGACTAAAATGACTGAGTATGCATGCACACATGGAAGTTAAGAGTAGGATATTATGGAAATAATTAAGACATATCATAAAGGGCTTTGTTTAAAGATAATTCCCTGTGTAGGTGGTATCTGAGTTGCATTTTTGAAAGTACGAAGAGGTTAGCTAGATAAGCAAAAGATAGAGGGTTCCAGGAAGGGCGAATTACCAGTACAGAGGCTTGGAGGCAAGAGTATCTTATCATGTTTAAAGAGTTGAAAGCGGTCAGATGTGCCTAAAGTAAAAGAGTGAGCATTAGGGGCAAATGGTGAGAAGAAAGCCTGGAGAGGCAGGCAAGGGACAGCCCAGAAAGATTTTTATGAGCTAAGTCAAGGAGATGCTCCTTTGGGCAAGTCATAAAGAGGCATTGTGGGAAGTTAAGCAGAGCAGTGATATGATCAGATTTCTGTTTCAGAAAGATTCACGTTTGACAGCACTGGGGAGAATGGATTGCAGGGATCAAGATAAAAAGCTAGGAGACCCATTAGAAGCCTGTGGCAGTAATCCAGTTTCTGAATTCATATAGAATTTATATGAATCTGAACTAAGCTAATGGTAGAGAAAAAGAAGAGAAAGGACAGATTTCAGAGATATTGTGTGGGTCAAATCAACAGGAATTTTTTGAGTGATTGACTCTGCAGGGTAATGGGAAAGTTAGAATTTGAGAATGACTCCAGTGTCTGGCATTGGTGATTGAGTCAACTGATGCAACTGAGGTGGTAGTCAGAGAGGGAAAGTTAAGGCTCATAAAGTCAAACTGTGAATGCAGTTTTGGATATATTGAGCATCATATGCCTGTGGAAAATTCACATGGAATTAGAGAGCTGGCCTAAGAGGAAAAGAAGCTAGATCCAAAGATGTAGAAATAGAATCTGCCCTCACAGGAGGAAGTGATGCTATAAGAATGGAAACAGTCAAAGTTGGGGAAAACATACAGTGAAAATGCATATGGTTAGTATGTGACACTGGCTAACACCAACATTTAAGGAACAAGCAGAGAGCAAAGGGTTTCCCTGGTGGCTCAGACACTAAAGAGTCTGCCTGCAATTCAGGGGACCCAGGTTTGGTCCGACCCAGGTTTGATCCCTGGGTCAGGACGATCCCCTGGAGAAGGGAATGGCTACCTACTCCAGTATTCTTATGGACAGAGGAGCCTGACGGGCTACAGTTCATGGGATCACAAAGAGTTGGACATGACTGAGTGACTAACACTTTAACTTTTTTTTATTTTTTTCAGAGAGAAAATGTCCTATTAGGAGACAGAAACATTGGCAAGAATAGAGATGCCAAATGTCTAATGAAAGGACTACCAAAACCTCTTCTTGTGCCCACAGCATGCATAGTAATTTATCACAGACCTCCTTTACTTTGTCCTCCAATTTAACTTAGAATCTTCCTCAACTTAGCACACTTGGAGTACTGAGGGTGATAACTACTAAGAAGAGGTATTGTGTGGATTAAATAAGATGAATATGAGAAGCCCTTAGCATACCACTCCATAAATTGGCCAGAACCTAATAAAAGGTATATACCAAATGATGGGGGTGAATGCATATAATTTGTTCAGAAGAGGTGAGGCAGGGAAAGCTGAGGGAATTTTCTTCTGAGAGTCTTTACTTTCACTGAAGTAGGCATCCAGTCTATCTATAAAGAGGAACAGAGGAAGTGGTAGAAAAGAAGCATGAGGAAATTGGAGTTAGTTGCAGATAGCTATTGTAGGAGATGGGTACGGGAGCTGAGGGAAGACTACATAGGAACTGCAGGGAATTACTGCAGACCTGGTTGAAGGCTGGACACCTTAAATAACTTTCCCTAAATAAAATGTTTTCAATTATGGTCTCATTTTCTTCAAATATGAGACATGAAAAATATTATATTAGGAAATAGGAAAAAAGAGAAACAATGCTTTTAAATAAAATGATCCTTATGTGAGGTGTGTTACAAAAATCATATAAGCTTCACAGAAACTACCTGAGTAGTATCTTATTATTTTCATTTATCATATGAAGAAACTGAGGCTAAAGATTTTATATCTGTCACTCAAGATCAAGTTTGTAGTAACTGGCAGTGCTGGGATGGAATTCAGTTCAACCTGGAGTTTGTCTCTACTGTTGGAAGACACATCCTTCAGTTCAGTTCAGTTCAGTTGAGTCGCTCAGTCGTGTCCGACTCTTTGCAACCCCATGAATCGCAGCACGCCAGGCCTATGTGTCCATCACCAACTCCCGGAGTTCACTCAGACTCATGTCCATTGAGTCAGTGATGCCATCCAGCCATCTCATCCTCTGTCATCCCCTTCTCCTCCTGGCCTCAATCCCTCCCAGCATCAGAGTCTTTTCCAATGAATCAACTCTTTGCATGAGGTGGACAAAGTACTGGAGTTTCAGCTTTAGCACCATTCCTTCCAAAGAAATCCCAGGGCTGATCTCCTTCAGAATGGACTGGTTGGATTTCCTTGCAGTCCGAGGGACTCTCAAGAGTCTTCTCCAACACCACAGTTCAAAAGCATCAGTTCTTCAGCGCTCACCTTTCTTTATAGTCCAACTCTCACATCCATACATGACCACTGGAAAAACCATAGCCTCGACTAGAAGGACCTTTGTTGGCAAAGTAATGTCTCTGCTTTTCAATACGCTATCTAGGTTGGTCATAACTTTCCTTCCAAGGAGTAAGCATCTTTTAATTTCATGCTTAGGATACCACATTTCTAGTTTTAATCATTGCTGATGTGTTTCAGCTTCTTTCTTCTCTGACATTTCACTACTCTTATTTAAGGGAATTCCTTCATAGTCGGCTATGAAATAGACCCTGAACTGCTGTTAATGATTTCAAACCAGCCTTTGTTGTCATGTTGCTTTTTCTTCTCATAGGGTTGTGGAGTATTTGATCTACTTCAGTTGATTTTTATTCTAATGCAAAAATTAAATGCTTTTGTCAGCAGAGATGAATGTTCCAAAACAAAAGACATTTTAATACCAGTTTAATATTCACATTTATGATTCTTTTCTCTGTTCTCCCTTTCCTTTTCTCTCTCTCTCTCTCTCTCTCTCCAGGTGACTTTCATTATTCACAGTCGATATTTCCTAATATAAAGTCTCCACAAAAACTGAATCAATGAATTACAAACTACTGCTCCTTGGAGAAATAAGTTAGGTTCCTATGAGACTCTGGTCAACCCATCAATACATTACCATATTTTATGTGTATTTGTATTTAAAAACACCTTATCAATACTAGTGTTGATTCATTAACATTGAACTCATAGCCAACTGCCTGAATGAACCTTATCTAACACGTGTATTTTCTCCCTAATGCACAGCACATTTTTCTTGTATATAAGTGCAAGAACACTAGATAGTACTATGCTTGGGGACCATTTTAAATGGTGAAATTACTAAAAAAAAAAAGCACTGAAAAATGTGGAAAATATGGCCCTAAATAGACCGCAGAAAGGATACATTTATAGTACGAGAGCTAAAACAAGGAAGCAGAGCATCACCTTGTTAGGTTTAGCTTGGGACTTCAAGCAACTCACATTTTCACCCCCTTGTGCAGGATTATGAATGGCCAAAATAGGCCATGAGTATTGCTTGTGAGCATTCAAATACATATTAACAAGTTGACAAGTTCCCAAGTAAAAAGTCTGTGAATAATGAGGATTGGCTCTGTGTGTGTGGTTGTCACACACACAAAAAAGCTACCCCAAGTGCCAGCTATTATTTCTTTCTTTTAAATGCTTTCTTTATTGTGGTAAAAGTCACATAATATAGAGCATACTATTTTAACCATATTTAGCTGTACAGTTCAGTGACACTAAGTACATTAACATTTTTGGACAACTCTCACCATCGTCCATCTCCCAAGATTTTCAACTTCCTAAACTGAAGCTCTGTCCCCATTTAACACTGAGTCCCCATCTCCCTCCCCACTGCCCCCACCGTCCTGCCACTGGTATCTACCAGGGTACTTTCTGACTCTGTAAATTCAAGTATTCTAGGTATCTCATGTAAGTGGAGTCAAACAGTATTTGTTTGCACCTAATGTATACTGGAATGCATTTTTAAGGTTAACTTTATACATGTCTTACAAATAGATTGTACCTTCTTTCTTTCCCTTTGTTCTATACAGTAGGTTCTCATTAATTATCTATTTTATACATGGTGTGTATATATATGTCAATCCCAATCTCCCAACTTATACTCCTTTCCCCACTTGGGGTTTGTATCAGAAACTATCCCATGCCGCCAACAGGTAGGATAGTGCATTGATGGACAATTTCATGTGAGGTTTTCTTAGGAAATGATCCTTAGAAAAGCTTATGAAGTTTGAAAACTACTAGAGAATAAACTGAACAGTTGATCTGATTTTTTTCTTTTAATAATATGCCCCTTTGAATTGCCTTCTATTGTTAATTTTTATATCTCTGCATCTCTTTCAATAGCAGAACGTGAAAAGGATGA
This sequence comes from Bubalus kerabau, assembly GCF_029407905.1. Lineage (NCBI taxonomy): Eukaryota > Metazoa > Chordata > Mammalia > Artiodactyla > Bovidae > Bubalus > Bubalus kerabau. Next base: position 46,819,106 of record NC_073630.1, on the reverse strand, counting down.
CTAACACTCTGTGCCAACATCACTTTGGTGAAAAAGGTCCATCTAGTCAAAGCTATGGCTTTTCCAGTAGTCATATATGGATGTGAGAGTTGGACCATAAAGAAGGCTGAGTGCTGAATAATTGATGCTTTCAAATTGTGATGCTAGAGAAGACTCTTGAGAGTCCCTTGGACAGCAAGGAGATCAAACCAGTCAACCCTAAAGGAAATCAACCCTGAATGTTCATTGGAAGGACTGGAGCTGAAGCTGAAGCTCCAATAATCTGGCCACCTATTGCCAACTAATTGGAAAAGACTCTAAAGTTGGGAGAGATTGAGGGCAAAAGGAAAAGGGGGTGACAGAAAATGAGCATCACTAACTCAATGCACATGAGTTTGAGCAAGCTCTGGGAGACGGTAAAGGACCGGGAAGCCTGGCATGCTGCAGTCCTGGCGGTGGCAAAGTACTGGACACGACTGAGCAGCTGAAGAACAACACGTTTTGTGTACCTCCAGCCAACGTACAGCACTCTATTGGGAAGACCTTGAAATTTGTTTCAAGCATTTCTGCTTTTGTCTATACATTAGAAACTAGGTTTTGGCTTTTTACTTTTTAAACAGTGGTTGTCAAGATACACTAATACACATTTTTAACCAAACCTTTAGATTATGGCACTTCTTTTCTTCAACATTTTGCATGCTGCCATCAGAGGTTTCTCTCTGGGGAGCACGGTAGCGAATAGAGTATAAACTCTCTAGCGGGGCATCCTTTGCAGCCTTCAAAAACAAAGTCAAAAGTCTTGGACTATATACCTGGACCTGCTGTTGTAATGAATCATGTTTTGTGTACAAATGGTAATGACTCTCCTGCTGCAAAATAATTGTAGAATCCATAAAGGTTTTGAGGTTCTCAGTGAGCCTCCCCTCAGATATCAGAATCATCCAGTGGTGACCCCACAGCCCCCATCTTCATGTGTCATCAGGCAGCCAAGTTGTCTTCTTCAGCTGCATCTTGGGTATAGAGGTCAAATTCTTTACATTCGTTGCCAAAATAATTTCATATCAAAATAAAGTATATGTTCATCTCCGTGTGTGTCAGTCAATTAGTCGTGTCCGACTTAGGACTTGCCTTTTAAAATCTTTTTTTCAAGAGCTCTTTATCCTATAGCTAGCTTCACTGACTAGGAATGCCATCGTAAATGCCACTCCAAGTGGCTTTTAGCCACTCCAAGTATCCAAAAGATACTCCAAGGGTATCTTCTGAGCCCAGAGTACTGTTAAGTTATCAACCCTCTGTATTCCCCCTCCCCAAACAGTGAGGCCTTATTCATTAGGAACAATTCACCCCTCTAGTGGAAGGATGTGGGTATTGCATCTTGAGCTCTGATTCATAGCTAGCTAAGTTTAAGGTTGAAAGAACATCTACAGACTTTTTTTATCGTAAGATTCTCCTTTTTCTGCTGGTTTGTTATTAAACACAACCCAATACAGAAATCACTTTAAAATGTTAATTTACTTTCTTATGTTTATACACGGGAAAATGCTTAAAGCTATAAACAGGCAATACTAGCATTTGACTAATAGATTTTTGTTTATATTCATCTCCATTTTCCCTTTGTTTAGAGTCAAATAGAAATTGATTGGGAAAATGGTTTATTGTATACTTTACAGAGTTAAACAATAACAGAGGATAGCTTTTCTCATATGCTTCCTATAAACAGTTAGCTTATGTTAAAATCCACAATTTGCCACTAAAGGGAAAAACTGTTCATCTAAGCTGGATTTTAACGGGAAAACAATATTATTACCGATAAATACTGGTAGCTATTACAGGAATGATGTGAAAATTCTGATTTTAGCTCTACTATGGGGATGTTCTTGTCAGAAGAAACATTGAAATTGAAAAATACTTCCAAGATTTACTAGTCCAAAGTCCTGAGAGGTGAAATAATTTGTTGAAAGTCACACAGTTAGTCAGTGACCAAGCATGAGCCCATTTCTCTTGCTTCAGAAATTTACAACTCTTGTTAACACACAATCCTGGTCATCATGGCATGACTCTGAAGTCTGGCTTAATGAGTTGGAATCCCACCTTGACTGTGGATGCCTGGATGATCATAGACAAGACTGTTAACCACTCTGTACTTTTCTGTTCTCATCTGTACAGTGAGGGTGATGGAAATGCCCATCTCAGAGATGTTTTGCAAGGATTAGAAGCAGATACTGCAGGAAGATTACTTAGCATAGGACATGTGGCATAATAAGTACTCAGTATGCGTTGGCAATCACTTCTATTAATACTATTATTATTATTACTATGGGTTTTCTCTCTGCTATTTTGGGATGTTCTAAAAACAGAACTGCTTTTCACCCCCAGGAGTAAATGAGCATGTAAATTAGGGAAATTTAAGTCTTTGTTTTTTATTCCATTACTCATAAGTATTTCAGTAGTATGAGAGCATTACTAATCTTACTCTTCATTTATGCAGTAATATAAGGGTGATAACAGCTGTTTTAAGAGAGAATTTTGATTTTTTTTTTTCAGGCATCATATGTACTGCCTCTATTAAGCCAGGTTTGTAAAATAATTCCAGAATAATTTAGATACTATGGCATATTAGAAATCAAAGATTATAAGGTGCAAATGAGATTTTTTTTTCTTCTGCTGACATCATAACAGTTTTTACAGAGCCATTATCATCTCAACGGATACGGATGTCATACAGTCATTATCCTCAGATCATAACGAGGTGGACCATTAGTGCCTCCTTCAGAGACCTTATGGTCTGAGATGTTAATGAGCCTTTGGGGAACCCTAAATCCTGGGATGGTTGGCAGGGTACTCCAGACCATAACAGAACCTTCTTTGCAATGACAATGGATCCTGTCAATTTCTATTAAGGAGCTTCTTAATTCCCCAATCATTAAGATAGAGGAAGGACTTATTATACTAGCCTATAATTAAGGAAGCTTTCAGCCATAAATCCCTTCTGTAGAGTCCTTCCTTTTATTCAATATGGAATGAATAAAGGGTAAGTCTCCCAGAAGAGGAACAATGTAGACATCATCCATCTCAGGAAAAGATCTTGCAGGGTGAGAATTCTCTCTAGTTTTCCTCTAAAACCCTCAGCCCCTATTCACTCCTTTGTAAAGACACAGAACAAATGAGGCCCCTGGAATAATACCTAGAGATCTCCAGCACCTGGTCCAGTGGTCATCTCTTGTCACAATTGTCATGTGGCTTAGACAGTGTTCGAGTATATCTAGGCATTTTGACAGAGAAACACACAGGTTTAAAGCACTATCTCTGCTCTTAAGTAATTCACAAACTGAAAAGAGTGAATAAGAAAGGTGTGGTAATGACATAAGAATTCGAGGCAACAATACCGAGACGACTCCGGACAGTAACAGAGTGCTTTTCCAAAAGTGGGTACAAAGTATGTGCTATGAATTAAATGAGAAAATATACGTAGACGTTGATGCTTCATGAGTATTGCATCCTGTTTTAGAGGAGGATGAGTTCAGTCACAAGTGTTTACTATTGACCGTATTTCTTTATGTCTCAGTCTCTCAATAGCTAAATGATGGATTCATAACATCCTGCTATGAACAACTACCAGAAAATCAAATGATCATTTTTCATTTTTTTGTTATTTTCTGTAAAAGGAAATGATCCCTGGCAAGCTGAAGTGGTGGGTACTATAGAAATATTCAGATAGGAAGAGGTACAGGCTTCTTTGCAAGTGAGGTTTACTATCGTAACCCAAAATTTATTGCTTAAAAAAAGCAGGGAGCCAACTAGGAACAGAAATTATGTGCTGCCATAAAAATCAAAAATGAAAAAATCCAACCCGTTGACCTTGAATGTACAGAAACTGGAAGTTCCCTCATTCTTTTTGATAATCCCAGACTTTTCATCTAAATTTCATTCGACCTCAAGCAGACCTGCATTTGGCTTATTACTGAAGTTTCATTGCTGAAATTTTCCAGTGTAAGAAGTTTTCTAATCAGAAGTTAAATTTATAGAAAATCTCCACTATATTGAAGAAGAAATAAATGTCTGCTTCTGCATTTTCTGCTTTGAGAATTTGAGTTAGTTTTATTGTGGTGTTTCCAAACCAGGTCTTCTTCAGTACTAGCCAGGGAAAGAATCAGACAGGATTCCAGCTCAGAGTCCTGAATGAACTGAAGATTTTCAAAGGGGTCCAGGCATTGATTTAAGTTGTTAATAAGAAGCTCCTGGGTTTCAGTTTCTCATTTCAGGTAACTGGTGCTTTAAGGGCATTCAGAAACCAAGGTCTATAATATGATACTTGAGACTTTCTTCATTGTTCTGTTTAAGTTCCTTGAGGCAATTCATCTTTTTGGTTGTTATTTCTCCTTTGCTTCTTCATTTTGTATTTGACTATCATGTCAGGGAAATCTGAGTAGCTCTACTAAGCCCTAAAGATAGTGCAGTAAGTGGACTTCTCAGCTTCCACAGGCATTTCACTAGCACTCCTCAAGTTCATCCATCATATTCACTCCTACTTCTTGTAACAACAAAGGCCCTTTATAATACTGACCACTCTCCACTGTGCTAACTATGCCCAATATGAGCACACAGCCTTCTGGCCACAGAGTTGCTTAAAAAGAAATGTGAAAAGCAAGAACAACTATAACAACAGCAAAAAGGTGTGAGGCATGTGGCTGTCTGCTTCTGGAACCTAGAGATGTGATCTCTCTCTCTCTCTCTCTCTCTCACACACACACACACCCCACATATTTCATATTTTTTCTCCCTCTACTCATAATCCCCTTCCTGCCTCCAAAGGACAGCTCTGTGGAGAGAGGCTTTTATTTAGAAAGTCAGCATTTCAGAATTCCATCGAATATCTGAATAAGCCCCACATTTATACAAGCACTGACTCAGGAACCAAGCTTTTTCTCCTTAAAGGACAGCTCTGTGCTCTTAATAACTGAGCAAGCAACCTCTCTCTACATTAGTCAAGGAGGCACACCCTTGTCTCAGTCTTCACATTGTGGGTGACGTGTGTTTATGAGAAGTATATACTGGAGCTATGAAAAAATGATCTGACATTAGTCCCAGATCAAATTAGAGATTAAAAAAAAAAAAACTCAACCAAATAAAAGCCCTTGAAGGGCAGATGTAAATTGGATAAGCTTCCATATTACAAGACTAACAAGAAAGAATTCTGAGACAAGAATGAAAAGCAGAATGCATCCTCTAAATTGCTGCTGATTGAAAAGTAGCATCAAACCTGGGTTCATGGGTTGCTTTTCTTGCTTACACAAGAAAGCATTATCTGGGCACCTTTGGAATACCGTGGCAATTATTGGTAGGAGCTACATCCCCCTCAGGAGGTGTCCAGTTATACTAAGAAGAATCAACAGCTTCAGCTGGCATGTGGGAAGGAGATAGGATATAGAAACAAGTCTCCTGCACATTGGGCTTCCCAGGTGGCGCTAGTGATAAAGAATCTGCCTGCCAATGCTGGAGACTTAAGAGACTTGGGTTCCAATCCCTGGGTCAGGAAGATCTCCTGGAGGAGGAAAATGGCAACCCACTGCAGTATTCTTGCCTAGAAAGTTCCATGGGCAGAGGAGCCTGTTGGGCTAAAGTTCATGGGGTCTCAAAGAGTTAGACATGACTGAGCACAGACACAGGCTCCTGTACATGTACCTTCCAACTTGAGCATAAAGGATGCTGCTTATTTCCTAGGATGCTGATACTTTCACAGGTGCTGCCCAGTAGAATTTTTGCAGTCATAGAATGACTCTGTATCTGTTCAATTCAATATGATAGCCACTAACTAGCCTCACCTGGTTTTTGAGCTCATGAATCCTGGTTCAAGCAACTAAAGAAATGAAAAAGAAATATCTATATGCCCATTTTAATATAAACAAGTGATTGCATAAATAAATGGGGAAAAGACAACAAATCTCCTATACAGAAGCATTCCAAATAATTTATATAAATAATATTATTTAGATTAATATAATGTACTTAATCTAACTTATATTATAAATACATTTATAAATATATAAAAATTATATATAATATAAGTAATATAATTTATATTAATCTATTTCAAGGATTAATGTTTAATTTTGTATGTTTTTACTTATTTTTATTATTGCTGTTATGCTGTTTGTGATATTGTTGTTAACTAAGGACATGGTATACTGTTTATTCATTTTGTTTTAAATTAGGAAGAGTAAGAAAGCTAAGAGATATGACTGAAAGTTAACAAGAAATGTTAGAGAAATTGGTAAAATGTATCATCCACCAAATATTAATGTTGCATTATGATGATTCGGGTATTAAAATTGAATTATTAGTGGTGTGGCCTTTCCCAGAAAAGATATATACTGACTTGGGAAAATTAGTTATGTTTTATTTTGCTGCAATTCTACTATTATGTGTACTATAGATGAAACATCTTTGTAGGAAATTTCCTCCAAGAGAACAAAAACCCTTTGAAACTAACCTTCATTAACTTTCCCAGCACCATCTGTGTTAGGGGGTAAGCTCTATTCTTCAGAGCTACTAATGCAAGACTAGGGTTGATGAGATTATTAGGGCAGGTGACTAAACCAAGATGGGTTCCAGACTTAACTCATGGATTCAGTTTTTGAATACTCAGTGACTTCTAGGCTGTTTCATCTAAAGAATCCACAAAAGTAATGAAAACTGTTGTCTTCTGAAGTTTGCCCTGTGCCAATATGACTCCTGCATTTTCCTAGTAAGTCTGCATGAAGAGAGGGGCTTAAGGAGTTAGTCCCCTAGACTAACCTGTAGAGGGGTTAAACGAGTCATGCATGCATGCTAAGTCACTTCAGTCATGTCCGACTCTTTGCAACTCTATGGACTGCAGCACTTGAATCTCCTCTGTCCATGGGATTCTCCAGGCAAGAATGCTGGAGTGGGTTGCCATGCCCTCCTCCAAGGGATCTTCCCAATCCAGATACAGAACCCATGTCTCTTACATTTCCTGCATTGACAGGCTGGCTCTTTACCACTAGCATCACCTGGGAAGCCTTTGATGAGTCAGCAGTGTTCAAAGGAAATAAGCACATGACCTCAAAGCTTCATCCAGGGGTTCTTCTCAAATGAACGTTAAAAATCAAAATCCACAACTCTGTTCTCCCAGAACTGAAGAACCAGTTGCTTCAACATAATCAAGGACCCCCTCAATGTCTTGGGATAAAATGCAAAACTTCTAGGCATATAAGGCAGACCCTGATGATCTCTAACTATGTCTTCAGACTCATCTCCACCGCTTCATACATTTCTACCAGTGAAACTAAACACCTTATGTACCCAAGCCCTCAACCCATGCTGTGCCTTTTTGCACATTGTTCCCATAGCCTGAAACTGACTCTTCACCCCCTCCCAAGCCCCACGCCTACGGGTACCTCCATATGGCCCAATTGGCAAGCTCCTTTTACCATTCAAATCTCTCATCTGCAACTTCTACTACCAGATAAACCATCCCAGTTTGCATGAGACTAAGGAATTTGTGGAGATTCAGAATTTCAGTGCTAAAACCAGGAGAATTCCAAGTAAGCTGGGACAAGTTGGTTATCTTACCCCACTTCTCATTGACAGAATGAATCTTGCTAACCTCTTATTTTCCTACATTTTTTTATTCTTAATGTTACTATGAGTGGCACACTGCCTTGCATTGATTCACGTCTTCTCTTGAGCTCTTGTTCATGCTCATTCGTGTCCAATTCTTTGCAACCCTGTGGACTATAGCCTATCAGACTCCTCTGTCCATGGAATTTTTCAGGCAAGAATACTAGAGTAGGTCACCATTTCTTACTCCAACATCTTCCCTAGTAGAGTGTAAATTCAGAGGGCAGGGTGGAGAGTTCATCTTTGTAGCCTGGGACAGAATTCCTTAAGGGCAGCAGTTCATAGTAGAATGAACTGAAAGGCTCGTTGTTGTTGTTTTAATACCCTCTATTTTCCAGATATTCTGAATTAATTGATCTGAATCAGTGAGATCTGGGCATGGGTTTTTGTTCCTTGATTTTTTTTCTTTTGAAGCTTAACCAAGTAATTCTAATGTGCAGTCAAGGTTCCTGACACCTGCTCTAGGGTAATGATTCTCCACAGGGGTGGTGTGTGCCTCGAAACTAAACACATCACCACAGGTCCAACTACCCACAGATTCCAATTTAATTTATCTGGAATGGGGTCCAGACAGCTGTATCCTTTAAGCGTCAGGTGATTCTAATTCACAGCTATCATTAAACTCTATTTAAATATTTATATATATATATATATACCTATAACCAAACTAAATTCCAGGCTATTCCTATTGCCCTTCACTCTTGCCAGGTCTCTATTATTAAGTGCTTATCATAAATAGATATTAATATCTAATGAATAATACCTTCAATTTTTGGCTCATGCTATTACAGAAACTTGTTTTTCTCAGTGAATCTCTTCAAGCTGTTTCTTTCACAGCCATATCAAGTAACTATTCAGTCTCTCATTAGTTAATAGTCCTTCTCAAAGCCTTTTTCTCAATCTGTGATTCTACTCATATTCATGATGTTATCTTTCTTCCTTCCTACTATGTAGCACTTGTACAAAGACCAGTTTTCCAACTCTGCTGTGCCATCTTTCTAATTTTCTCCTGGTCTCTTATTGTTCTGCCCCCACCTCCACGGCACAGTCCACAAACACACTAGACTTTTTTTTCTCTCTTGAACACACTAATTCCCCAAATCAGAAATCTTTTACTTTGTCTGAAAGAATTTGCTCACAGATTTTCAAACGTCCTGCTTCTTTCATGTCACAGGTATGAGCTCAAATATCACCTCCCTAGAGAGGCCTCTCCTGTCTGCCCAGTCCACAGTAACTTCCCCAGTCGCCATTCTCTGTCATTCCAGCTCCTGTTAGTTGCCAAATAGCATTTATCATTTTCCAAAGTTATCTTGTTCTGTTCTTTCCTTTTCTTCTTATGTCTAACTCCCCTTTCAAGAATGGAAGCCCCATAAGGAAAAAGAATTGTGCATCCTGTTTCCTGCTGTATCACTGAATCTCTGTTGTGTGTTAGTTGCTCAGTAGTGTCTGACTCTTTGCAACCCTGTGGACTGCAGCCCTCCGGGCTCCTTTGACCATGGAATTCTCCAGGCAAGAACACTGGAGTGAGTTGCCATTCCTTTCTCCAGGGGATCTTCCCGACCCAGGGTTTGAAATTGAATTCAGGTCTTCTGCATTGCAGGCAGATGCTTCACTATCTGAGCCACCAGGGAAGTCCACTGACTCTCTGATTCTGGAGCTACTTATTTTTCTACTAAATTCACCTATTTGCAGCATAATTCAGACACCAGGCCAAAAGTATGTCTCACTAGCCAAGATTTATGGCAACATATTCAAAACAGTGTGATTTCATGAAATGGTATACTCTGAAATTAGACACTTGTTGGTTGGAATTTCATGACATTTCCCAGCTGTATCATCAAGGGCAGCTTTAATCAGTGACCATCAACTGCAGCATCATCTGGGAGCTTGTTATAAATGCAAATGTTTGGACCCCACTCTAGACCTACTGAGTCAGAGCCTCTGGAGTTGGGGTCCAGGAAATTGCCCTACAAACACTTCCTGTCACTCTTAGGCACAATAAACTTTGAGAAGCACTCATTTATGTCAAATTAGGACACACTTTGAGCCCCAGTAACTTCCTTTATGTTGCAAAAAGTGTTAGAGGACTCAATGATAATGATATATGCAGAAATGTTTAGTACACAGGAGGTGCTCAAGAGATAATGATCTCTTTGCATTTACTTTCATTAAAAAAAAAAATGTAGACCTAATTCATTTCTATTGGGAAGAATTCAGACAATCTTTTTTTTTTCCCCCCTGAATATCCAACCCCCTAGGAAAAGAGAGAAAGTGAAAGCAAACTAACTGCTTCTCCATAAGGAAAGACACAGAAGCGCTATAAAAAGGATGTCCACTTGGGGTCATTTAGGACAGGGGCAACCAGTCCTTCATACCTCAGTTGCCCCCTACACTCCAGTACAGTTTAATAATTGATGTTCATAATGATGATCCTGCATTATTAAGTGAATGCAAAATTCTTCTCCTGAGTCCCTGCTCAAGTGTGTTCAACTTCTATTAGGAAGATTTCCATTTGAAATATTTAAATCACTTTCTGGGGGCCCAAATCGGACAAGATTTAGTTACTTGGAATATTTTACTGGATAAAATTATCCTGTTCTCTGCAGATTCCAGAGGAATTAGACAGTAGTATATATTTATCAATAGATTTCTCTTAATGAATCAGCCACTCTTTAACAGAAGGGGCTGTGTCTTCTCTGTCCTTGGAAATTCCATTCAGCACCTAGTTCATGTGACTCCGCACAAAAGGAGTCAGACCACAGAAGGTCTGTGGCCTAAAAGGCTTGTTGAATTCAGGGAACCTGCATTTTCTACTGGGAAGAGGATGGATCATCACTCAGATCACTGCCCTCTTGGATACCCTTTAAGCTTGTGTTCCTGCCAGATAAGCTAAAGGAAGAGCAATTCTCAAAGTCACTGGCATTTATTGAAAGCCAAAGAAATTAGTGAGCTCTGACATTTACAGGTCTTAAACATTAAAGAAGTTCGAGCAAGGTTCAAGTCTTAAATGTAATTTCATAAGAGTTGCTGTTAATTCTCTAATAATTACTCTGCTTATTATTTTAACAGCCAGATTTATAGTCCTGGCCAGCCCTAAGTTTAACAAAATGGTTTCTCACCTCTCAAACTTTTTCATGTCCCAATAACCCAAGTTGTCTCTGATGGGGTATTCCCGAATGGTTCACAATTTTGAGCACTTACTATATGTCAAGGTTTGTTATGATTCCTCACATGTCTTAGTTCATTTAATCATCAAAATAAGCCAGTAAGGCAGGGACCATTATAAAATTTGCTTTACAGATAAGGATTCCAAAGTACAAAGGCTAAGCAGTATACTCAAAGCTTCATAGCTAGCAGGTGGGACACAGCCACACTTTACATTTAGAGTTTGTGTGCTAAATCATCCTGCAACACTGTCTTTCAGTGAAATAAGTTTCAATTGAGGAAAATGCAATAAACTCTTAATTATTCATTATGGGGGTGAGAGGTTATAATGCTCTGACTTAGGAAAAGCTAAAACACAAAGAGATCTTTCTGACATGTTGGCATTCTCCCCCTTTCTCTGCTTCAGCACCCACATCCTCCAGCCTCAGCAGCACTGTGGGAATGGAAAGAACTGTCTCTCAGGTTCATGAAAGGCACTTAGAGGACTTCTTTGCCGCACTGGCTGTTCCAAACTCAGTGTAGGTAGTCTGGTTTGTAAGAGCTTTGGGAAAAGATTTGGTTGTAAATGAGGTCAAAACCATTGTTAATCTGAGATTTGGACAGTCTTTGTTGATTTGACTTTATGCAACTATTCTTGGTCTTGGTGTCTCCATTAGCATCAATAATTGATGCCTGACTGCATTTCTTTTGAAACCACTAACTCTGAATGATACATATATATATACATACACATATACACAACATATTCCTATATACCTACATATGTATATACACTAACATATATATGCATCTATATATATGTTGTACAATATATATTATATATATAGAGATATATTCTGCATAGCTAATACCTCACCTTATCAGAGGAAATAGTGGAGGGAAACACGAGTGCAAAACTAATTCAAAAAGGAGACAGGCATTTGCTTAGTTGTATTGAACGAAGTAAACAAAACCTGTCAAACAAGTTTGAACTATAAACAAAATAAACCCTCTGATGAGCACAGCAGGTTCATCCTTAAAAGAAGCCATATTGTCTGGACAGGTCTTGAGACTGAAGTTCGGTGCAAGAGCAGATAGGAGCAGCCTCTTTCACCTCTTCTGGGTGAGATGCAGGGCTCAGTCGGTATGAGTGAATGAGAAAACTCTTTTGGCTTTTCAGTGAATACAGAATAAATGTCACTTTCTTTGGAAATGACCTTTCTGCTATTCTCATCTTTGTGTATAAAGTTGCTGTGTGAGAAAATCCATGCCTATGAATTTCATTTCTGAAGGTACAACAGAATCATTCCATAGACATTTTCAAGATGGATGGACTAAAAAGTATCAGAATCAGAGATGAGAGTTGATTTCTACAGTGATCGTGAAAGAATCAAGGTTCTCATCCAGTGTAATTCAGTAGGGGTTTTAGACTCTCATCAGATGAGTATTTGGATTGAGATATGCAGTGCATTTCTTAGAAAAGGACTTGTCTGAAATTGTTTGACTTTCATTTACCATAGACAATCGACAGCATGTACCCTTCATGGGGGACTTTTCTTGGCCCTTCTGTCCATAAAACAGAACTCAAATTAATCCCCTTCAAATTTTAGAGATGTACATATTCCTGATGGTGTTAATGAAAAACAAAAGTACTTATGCTGTTGTAGAATGGCCAAGAAAAACACAGAGGCCTAACACACAGGTCTTAAATGGCCAACATTTGTTAAGAGATGGATACTGTAGCTTGTACAAATTGAGAATTGCTACAAATGTGTTGCATTCTTTCGGGACTAATAATGCAATGCCAAAAGCAATCAAGCTTTTAAAAAATCTCAGCTGTCCAGCAAATGGATGATCATTATTACAGCAAATCACTGTGCACCTAAGAACAAATGAAGTTTATGGTTCAGTGTAATTCAATACCCAGATTTCATCACCTGCGCTCCAAAGTAGTGCAATCTGTCATAGGAATACAATTGGTAATGCCAATCTGGAGACCTAACCAAGGTCTAATTAAGCAACAATTGCAATCTTCTCTCACTGCCCTCTCCCTAACCATCTTCCACACCCCAAAGCTGGAAGCTTGCTCATCTTAGAACGGTTATCAGCCCTAAACATTCTTCTGGGAGGTATTCTTTGATAATTCTGACCAGAAGTTTCATCCATTTGGTGCTAGCCCTCACCTTAAAACACTGATGTCAGCTTTCAGATGCAGAAGAAAAATAAAATTGTGTGTAAGTGCTATCACTGAGTTGCAAGCCCCTTGAAAGAAGTTATTGGATCTTGTTCACTAAAATGAGACCATTTTACCCTAGCACAATGCCCAGCACCCAGTACTATAGTTGAATAAGGTAGTAAATTATAGTCAAATATCATTATTTTAAAATTCCTAATTCAAGATTTGTGTTAACTCATGCAAGTCTCGAGCTTAGGTTGTGATCTGCTCTGTTTTATGATGAAAAGTCAATTATTAGCCACGTTTCAAGGACTAATACATTGACAGTTTGCAAGTGTGGATTGTAAAGGATAAGCTGTGTTATACAGCAGTATTTTAAATGCAGTATTTATATACAAATAATTATTATGCTAATTTCACAGCATCTTGATCTACTCATTAACACAGATACAAAGAATCAGCATGGTGTGGTGGAAGAGCATTAAAAGGGTAATTAGGAGCCCTGGGCTCTGATCCCAGTCCACCACTCATTAGCAGTGTCACCTTGGCCAAGTCGCTTAACCCCTCTGAGTCTGTTTCCTCACCTGTAAAATGAAGAGATTGAACTAGAGCACACCGAGTGCCCTTCCAGCTTTAACAGTTTATGATTCTATGATCCCAATGAATGCCCAAGTGGCAGCCATACTCTCCTTTTAATTCATCGTACACACAGTTCCCCCTCTTATCACAGCTTTTGCACATGATGTTTTCTGAGCCTGAGACACTTTTTGGTGAATTGTCCATACCTCTCTGATAGTGATTAACTCCTCCTGTTTCTTCTGGAGGCTGGTTCCTCAGGTAAATTGTCCCTGATTTCTCAAGTCAAGTTCCGCTACAATCTTGCACAATTATGTCCCTTTCCTTCAGAGAATGCATCTTGATTCTAATTTTTAATTAATGTCCATCACCTCCTCTAGGTTGTTTGTTTCAAGAAGACAGGGACACAGTCTGTTTTTTCTTACTATTGCTTCACAAGTACCTTCTATGGTGCCTTTCACAGAATAGGCACTTGATAAATAGTTATGGAATAAACAATTGAGGAATGAATGAATGCAATCAGTGCCAAATACATGGATAAATGTCTTAAATGAAAGGCAGGGGGTGGGTGGGAGGCATTGACATGGTAGCCTAACTGTCATTACTATGTGGATTTAAAAGACATAAAATTGCCCCCTTTCTATTGTACTTCATTTCTTTAATTAGATCATTTGCAAATTACTCTTAGGCAAAACATTTTTAAACTAATTTCCATGTCAGAATTAAGGTGCTGTGAATTTGAACCAAGATTTTTAAATGGTGACATTTGTGAAAGGAGGGAGGTCTTATGGCTAGTGCCAACATAAATTTGAACCTATGTAGTTTTTTTTTCTTCCAGTAATGCTGCCATTATTCTGTTTTAATATCTGTATAATTTCAGCCTTTAAGTTTTCCTATCATAGTTTCATCCATACATTCATGATCATCTGTGAAGATTTTATAAATGTACCTATATATAAAACTTTACTAAACACTCTTAATACCAGATTATTCTTCTTAGTTTTACCTTACATGTCTCTTGTTTTTCAAGCTTGTTATGTTTTCAAGCAGTTTTCCTCAGTCATTTTCTCTGGTTTCAAACGTTTCCATTGGTAATGAATTTCGATCGCAAAGCACAGAAATTTCACATTTGCAGAAGTTCACTGTATGAATATATTTCATGCTATTAACTCTAGTCTCAAGTCACATGTAACTAAGCACACGTGCCCCCCATCATCGTTGTCTTCCATCCCTTTCTTTTTCCAGAGAAAAGAATAAATTGTGCTTTATAGTAAATCCTGATATTAAAAGAATATCTCTTATTTCTCCTCTTGTGATTTGTTCTGAACTTAAAGGATGTCCTGTAATAATAAATAGTCAGGCTTCAAAGGTGACAGTTTAGAATTTCAAGAAAGAAATGATGTATCAAGTAGCAATATTACCATCAGAAATGTGGCTAAATAGGTTGAGACAAATAAACCTAATTCCCTATTTTTGTATGTGAGCCCCTGGCTATATATCCTCAAACTATCTCTTCTTATTTTCACACAGAATAGCAGTTTTTACCCAGTATTATTGAGGAGCCCACACCTCAATAAACAGACTATTATGTAGACACCATAGACAAGAAGCATTTAATTTGTAATAATTCTTAATTTTCAAAACTCGAGATGCTGTCACCGTGGGCATTATGGATACATTCTTCACATGGGCATATTTCAAATCTTTCCTCCATTAAAATTTGTGGGCTGGTGACGATCAAGTTCTTGTGCTGTGCTATGCTTAGTCACTCAGTCATGTCCAATTCTGTGACCCCATGGACTGTAGCCAACCAGTTTCCTCTGTCCATGAAAATTCTCCAGGCAAGAATACTGGAATGGGTTGCCATGCCCTTCTCCAGGTAATCTTTCCAACCCAGGGATCAAACCCAGGTCTCTCTCATTGCAGGTGTATTTTTTTACCATCTGAGCCACCAGGGAAGCCCAAAAATACTGGAGTGGGTACCCTATCCCTCCTCCAGGGGATCTTCTTGACCCAGGAATTGAACCAGTGTCTCCTGCATCACAGGAGGATTCTTTACCAGCTAAGCTATGAAAGCAGAAATTGTGCTACAATCATCTTGGGGAGATTTTTTTCTTCCTCTTTTGTCTTTGGCTTGAGGTTTGTAGTTTGATGCAGCAATATCCTTTAATGTATCTGTCAATAAACATGCTAATTTTTTGGTTTGGGGTTTATAAACACATTAACATGTAAGTCCTAAAAGAAGACATCTGTCAGTTGGCTCTTTCTGAATAATAAATCACCAAAATCACAAATCACCCTGTTGAGGGTCAGGTGTCATTTGGGTGTTTTTCTGGGTTTATGCTTGGTGACAACCATATTCTATTGGGGCTCAGCTAGAAACTTATTCTGCTTAGCTCCAACCCCTAAACCTAAACAGCTAAATGTTAGTACCACAGCTTAGAATAAGAGACACAAAAACCAGAAACTTCACTATGAAGCTCAGTTGGGGCCTATATAAAGGAGGTAAAAGATTTCTATGTACTGGGCAGAGCTAGTTACACTCACCCCCAGTGTCTAGATATTAAGATGTTGTAAAATAGAGAAAAGTGGAAAAGAGGAGCCATTTAGGTGAGAAAAGATGACACTGAGAAACACTGAGTCTTTGCAGAGAGAGAATTAAACCACAGTTCAAGGGAACTGGCTGCTTTCTGAGTCATCATCTAGTGGGTCTTTCAGTTGCCTTCAAGTTTCATCCTCAGCAGTCCATCTTATATTGATCATCTCATTTGAAGTGATGTGTCTTTGCTTTGACTATTATATAGGGCTCTAAGGGAGAAGGCAATGGCAACCCACTCCAGTACTCTTGCCTGGCAAATCCCATTGATGGAGGAGCCTGGTAGGCTGCACTCCATGGGGTCGCTAAGAGTCGGACATGACTGAGCGACTTCTCTTTCACTTTTCACTTTCATGCATTGGAGAAGGAAATGGCAACCCACTCCAGTGTTCTTGCCTGGAGAGTCCCAGGGACAGGGGTGCCTGGTGGGCTGCCGTCTCTGGGGCGGCACAGAGTCGGACACGACTGAAGCGACTTAGCAGCAGCCGCAGCAGCAAGGGCTTCCCTGGTGGCTCAGAGGTTAAAGCGTTTGCCTCCAATGCTGGAGACCCGGGTTCGATCCCTGGGTCAGGAAGCTCCCCTGGAAGAGGAAATGGTAATCCGCTCCAATACTCTTGCCTGGAGAATCCCATGGACAGAGGAGCCTGGAAGGCTACAGTCCACGGAGTGGTAACGAGTCGAACACGACTGAGTGACTTCACTTTCACTTTCACACAAACTCAGAGAAGGCAATGGCACCCTACTCCAATACTTTTACCTGGAAAATCCCATGGATGGAGGAGCCTGGTAGGCTGCAGTCCATGGGGTCGCTAAGAGTTGGACACGACTGAGCGACTTCACTTTCACTTTTCATTTTCATGCATTGGAGAAGGAAATGGCAACCCACTCCAGCGTTCTTGCCTGGTGAATCCCAGGGATGGGGGAGCCTGGTGGGCTGCCGTCTATGGGATCACACAGAGTCAGACACTACTGAAGCGACTTAGCAGCAGCAACAACTACACAAACTAACCCGTGTGGAAAGGACTCCATCCATTGGATCACTCAGAGGATGAAAGTATTTAGAATACTTTAGTAGTGACAGCATAGGAAAAGAATTCTCTTACTCCTGAACAATGAGAGAATAGACAGAATAATTTTGACTCCTACTAGTAATCTGGAGTAACATCATATTATGCTTTTAATGAAATATGAGACTATTTCTTTAGATTGAGGCATGCCTCACCCATTAGCAAAAATATAAATACTTTTCCCTCTCTTTTTTTCTCCAAAATTCTTTATTTATATAAAAAAGCAGGTATATATTGTTGTTGCAATTTTTAAAGCCACATTTGACAGTCTTTTCAAATCTTCAGAACAGTTAAATATTGAATTTTGGACTCACCTTCCAAGAATATGTTACTTGCAATAATAATACCATCATAGTCTGAGTGAGCTATTAAATGTGTTTACAGATCAGACATGCAAAAAGATATTTTATCATAATCACTTTTGCTGGTTTGTATTTAGATTGCGTCTTGCAATTTCTACTTTTAGTGGTTAAGAGTCTTTCTAGTTCACTTTTTAAATGTACAAAATCAAAATGCAGAGGCAAAATTCCTGTCAATGTTGAAAAAAAGATATTTAAGAACTATTCAAATCAAATTTATATTTCAGTCATTTGCTTTCCCCAAAATGGAGAAAAAACCTAATCAACAGATGAGCGTTTTTTCAGCGGCTCATAATTCTCTTTAAGTGAGGACTCAAGAAAAACATTCTCCCAGTAACACACTGAGAAGAGAAGAAAAAGAAACTCCTTGAAGACATATTGAAGCAATGAGGGAGAGATATTAGGGGAGAGAGGAAGAAACGGCCACAGTGGACAGACCCATTGGCCTGAAGCAGTCAGAATGGGGATGGCTCCAGTTGAATAAATGCCTAATGAACCCAGAAACAGTGGTACCAGCCTTGGACCTCATGGACAGCCCATCTTCACACTCAGTGAGGAGGACCCCACTGCTGGCCATATAATGATTGTTTGGGAGACATGGACATTCAAGGAAAGGGTTGGGCTGGAATAAGTGCAATTTTCTTGCCAGTGAAAAAGAACAATAGCCACATACCCAATTCTGTGCTTTCAAAAGTTCCCATTTTAAGATGGTGTATAGGAAAACCTCATAAATTTGGACCCTATTATAGGTCCTTTCTCCCAGCTGTCACAATGGTTCCCTGGGAAAGTTTTATTGCTCACCTAAAGTCAAGGAATTCGGTGGGAAAGAGTGATGTGACAGCTCAAGTTTGTCTTGCAGAAGTACATTCTTATCCAGGCTTATTTTATTCACGAAACCTCCTGCTCCTTTAACATAGAGCAGGATAGGAAATTCCTCTTTTTACAGAGATTTACTGCCTATTTGTTATAGGATTTTGGCTTGAGCTATGGTCTCAGCTCAGAATCACTTCCTCATTGGAGACATTGACTACCCAAACTACACCAGCTCCATCCTTAATTTTTGTCCTCTTAAGAGGTATTTTTCCTATATAAAATCATCCTGCTATTTACTTGTTCTTTATCTGTACTCCCCACATGACTAAAACTTTATGAAAGCATGGACCTATTGGTAGTTGTTTAGTACTATATTCTTAACTATTAGAAGAATGCCCATGATGTAGTAGGTGATCAATAACTATGGGTAAATGAGTGAATCAACAAGATCGTGCTGGTGAACACCAGGTTACATAGAAATAGGTAGTAAGGGAAGATATCTAATTTGAGTTCTGGCCCACAATTTAATCATACATGTAGGTGGGACATGGTCCCCTTATATCAGCAAGCAATGCTTGGACACCAGCTGGGTGACCTACAGTTCATGTAAATTCTTTTTTTTAATGCCATTCATTCATTCATTTATTTTGATGGAGCCAGGTCTTAGTTGCAGCATTAAGGATCTTTTAGTTGTGACAAATTAACTCTTAATTGCTACATTGGGATCTAGTTCCCTGACAAGGGATTAAACTCAGGCTCCCTGAATTGGGAACACAGAGTCTTAGCCACTGGACTACCAGGCAAGTCCCAGTTTTAGTTAAGTTCTGACATTATCTACCTGGAGATAGCATCAGGTCTCACAGGTTAAGGGCTCAGTCCTGCAAGACTATTTCCCTGGCTTCAGATAGCAGTCGCAAGTCCAGGTTATTCACCTGCGCTTCTGATCTACAAACTATAAACTATAGATGCCAAAGATTCTCTCCTTGGACCTCAGATACCAGTTGCAAGTCCAGGCTGCTACTTGTCCTTCTGACTGGCTATAAATCAGAGATTCCCACAACCTCTCCTTGGATTTGATTAATTTGCTGGAGCAGCTCACAGAACTCAAAGAAACATTTTACTTACTAGGTGGTGGTTTAGTCGCTAAGTCATGTCTATCTCTTGCAACCCCATGGACAGTAGCTTGCCAGGCTCCTCTGTCAATTAGATGCTCCAGGCAAGAATACTGGAGTGGATTGCCATTTCCTTCTCCAGGGATCTTCCTGACCCAGGGATCCAACCCAGGTCTCCTGCATTACAGACAGACTCTTTACCAACTGAGCTATGAGGGTGAAGAAGAAAAGTTAAAATTTTACATAACCTCCTGCTCCTTCTGCCTCTGTAACCCAGCTTGCTCCTTGCAAAGTCTAGATCACATAGGTCTCAGAAAGTGGGGACTCAAAATACTAGGAACTGGAGCTTATTTCACTCACCCTTGTCCTTGTCTTTGTAATCGCCCTAGTCCCTGCAAACCTGCAGACCCACTTAATCATGCCTGTCCATGTATTAAAAAAAACTCTTAACCCTTTTGTTTGGGGCTTGGAGTGTTAATTCCTCTGGGCCCGCCAGCGTAATAAACCTGAGTTCTCCAACTCTCTGTGTGTAGTACTTGGTTTCTCGAGTACTGGTTTCTGCAACATTTCTGGAGGCCCCGGCGAGATTCCAATCACACCGGTCCCTTGAGCAGTCAGACTGGTGGCTTGGCAGGGCTGGAAGGAAGGAACCCTGAGATGAAAGAGGAGGCACGCCACCTGACGGTATTCCGGGTTCTCTTTCGGACTGATGTTCTGCCTCTCCGGATGGCTGAGCCCTGACCGGACTCATTGGAGGGACAGACCAACTCGCCAGGAACGGCCACAGGGTAAGGTAAGGCTCCTGGGCGGGTCCCCAGGCAGGAACCTACCCCAACGGGTAGAAGAGGAGACTGATCACCTCCTTGGGCTCCCAGGAAGGAAGCAACAGTTAAGGAAACCTGGGGACTCAGGAGAAGGGAGGCACTGTGATAGCCTCTGAATGATTGTGAGTGTGTGATTGCTGATTGAACGGAGTGAGAGATTTATTTTTTTTTTGAAACTGCAAAGCCAATTCTTTTTACATATGCAATTTAAAACAACTAGCTTGTTAAAACGCCTGCCTAGGAAAAAGCTTGAAGTTAACCCTTTCCATGTCCTTGAAATACACAGCCCACTTTGCCTGAGACCTCAGCCCTGGGCAAATTAGAAAGTTCAAGCAAAGAAAAAAAGGGGGGTCAAATAGATATTTTAAATCTCAAAAAGAAAGCTATAAGATCTCTGTCTGTCTGTCTGAATTTATGTATTCTCAGTGTATGTCTTTTGTTTTTTTCTGATAATATTGTTGAAGTTGTAAATTAGTTCTAATTAGCCTAAAGAAAAGTAAGTGCTTTTAAATCAAACAATTCTAACTACAAGAAAAATTAACCTAAATAAATGTCAGATTCATGTAAACTGGGAAATATTCAATATTAAATATCTAGTGTTAATGTTTGTTTGCTAATCTAATAAGGAGGTAGGATGTATGTTTTTAATAAAGAAGATATAAAAAATAAAATTATAGTTTATAGAGGGGAAAAAAAAGTAGGTCTGACTTTTCTGTGGCTGTTACATAAAGTGATTAAAAGGTTTATGGAAAATGGACCCTAAAAAAAAGTTTTGTGCATGGATAGGACTGATTAAGTTTAAAGTAAGTTTAATTAAGTTTACCTAAATGAGTTTAAAGTTAGCTGGTGCAAAACTTGAATTTGGCCTTTCTCTCTGTTAAGAGGGCATACTTTCTTCAGATGTTAAATTGCTTTTAATAATAGATTTAAGTTTCTTTACCTCTTAATTGATCTGGTCTATATTCACCTTTGAAATCTTTTGTTAACTTTGGCTAAGTGAATAACTATTATTTCACAGTAACTTATATGATCTTACCTGACTGAGTGTTATAAACCCTTCTGAAATTTGTTGACAAAAATTCCTAAATAACTTGACTTCTAGCTAACTTTGGGATACTTCAGAGGACCCCTGAGACATCCCAAAGAGCTATTAACCTCCCTGGGTTCATTGGACATGTTAAATTACATGAGAAGTACTGTTGAAGGGGTGATAAATCTTTTCAGGTTATACTGTATGGTTGATGTTACTAATATAGATATCCTAAAATTATGTGAAATTCATACAGATCTGATATGCCCTGATAAAAGATTGTCAATTATAATTCTAGTTATCATTTTAAAGTATTATGACCAGGTTTCTTTGTCAATTGCAATAGAATCAGATTTTAAACCTGTCTTCTATGGTTTTTCTCTCATGCCTTTAAAAAAGTACTGCTAGTTCTTCAAGATTTATGGGAAAGACTTTAAGAATAAGCAGATAAACAAATTTTGTTATTAACAGTAAGTTGGTACCAGACTGGAATTTGGTCTTCTCTCTGTATAGAGAACAAAGTTTTCTTAAAATGCAGCTGTTGATAACAGATTATGAATTTTTTTGCCTTTAAGGGATTTATATTTGTTTTTAAAATCTTTTTGTTACTTTGGTAAAGTAAATAAACATAATTTAAGATGACAGTACATATAGACAAAGCTCATTCTGCTTCTACAAAAAATAACCCCTCATGGTTAGAGTTTTGCGATCCTAATGTCCTTAACACATGGCAATAGCCTGCTCCTAAATCAGGAAATTAAAAGTGGATAAACAACAGCTGAAAATCAAAGAGCCAGGGCTATGGGAAATCCAAGACGGCTGCTTGGCTTTTCCCAGCTCCCTGACAGACCTCATTTTTATTTGATGGGTTAAAGCCTTACGTGGCTACAGTGTTAATGCCCTCACAATGAGTTATCAAAAAACAAAAAAAACAAATTATGTTTCACTGAGTATTAAGTTCTAGTTTTGTTAGTTAAGCTCTGTGCTTACTAAGACTCACTTCTGAAATAGTTTTTATTATGTTATATTGCTAAAAGGCTTAATTAAGGACACTCTAAGATTGATTCTAAAGCTCATCTCAGTAACCAATCTTTGAATAAAGGTCAGATACTCCATGATGTGCAACCATGAGATGAACACTTGGCTATAATCATTTAACTGAGTCAGATGACCTGGGGTATACTGGGCTATACCCAGTCAACGTTCTTGACTTAAGTTCTTGCTTGTGATCTTATTAACTGCTAGCTATATTATTTTCTATGTAGTTTGTTTCAGAAGATTATTTTTTACATTATGTGTGACTGAGCCTGTGATAAAATGCTGATATGCAGTTCCATATGAGCTCAATAATTGTAATAATGTAACTCTAGATATGGGAAGAAGCAACAAGAGGACATATTTTCCTGGACCAAGAGGCTAGTAAGACAGGTATGGTCCAGAGACTTTTACTACTTACAAGGCCTGGTCTAGTGACAACACACTGAGTGGCTTATCAATGGAATCGTTGTTAGATCTGGGAATGAGCCTTCCCAGCACCGTGGGACACAATGACCATGAAATGCCCTCAAAATATAGTCAAATGTGCAGCTATGAAGAGGCCCTGCTGACTGGAAGTTGGCCCTTGCCAGCTGCCTCTACAAAGATTAAATCATGACCACTATAAGATGCTGACCTTCAACACCCCCCTTGAAAGGAGTTCAGGGTGGAGACAAAAAATAAGGTACTCTGTGCTCTGGGAAAACCCCAGAAAAACAGGCCTTCAGATAGTCAGATGTTTTCAGGTAAAGATTTTTATGAGTCCAAATTCTTTCATCTTCTCATACCTAGAGAAACACTAATATTACAAACCAATGTCTGGACCTGGTTCTCCTGGCTAGCCCCCCAGCAGCTTTTCTACTTCTATTAATCTTTGGGCCATATATCTTTAACTTTCTTGTTAAGTTTGTTTCTCCAAGTAGTAGTACAACAAGAATATCCCCCAGGCAACACCCAGACAATGCTAGAACAAGCTGCCTTATCATTCTGTGGACTCTCATCTCCCTCCGTAAATGTACCCTTAGGTCCTCAAGCTATTCTCCCTTTGAGATCTTATATGGGAGACCACCCATGATAAAAAAGCTCAAGGGAGACCACCAATAACTAGCTGGGCTGGAGATGTCCCGACACCTCCAGGCCCTGGAAAAGTCTTCTGCCGTATTGCCTGAGAAACCTCAGAAAGGACACCCATTCCTTTGCACAATTGGGTTCATCCCTATCAGCCAGGAGATGAGGTATGGGTTAAAGATTAGAAAAAAAAAAAACAAACAACAGTTCTGCCAGTTTGGACAGGCCCTCACACGGTTGTCCTGGCAACCCCTACTGCTGTTAAAGTTATAGGTGTCATTCCTTGGATCCACCATACCAGAGTCAAAAAGTCAGCTACTTCCTGTGATGAGGACACCTGGAAAGCAGTTTGGGACCCCGGAAACCTCCTCAAGGTCCGGTTCCAAAGACAATGGCCCTCACCCATGAAGGACAGAGCCCTGCTCTAGTCACTCCAGAAGCTGACTAGTCAATGCATGGCAGAAGCTTGAGGATTCTTCAGCCTTGCTCCAGCTACACTCTGGCAGCTGGCTGATCAACGCACAGCAGAAGCTTAAGGATCTGGCTATCAAAATATTGATGGATTTTCATTGTCAACCTTGGCCTCTATCCCTAATCGATATTATTGCTGTACTCTTTGTTACAGGACAAACTAGACTCCCTGGCTGAGGTGCTTTTACAGAATAGGAGAGGATGGCAACCCACTCCAGTATTCTTGCCTGGAGAATCCCAGGGACGGGGGAGCCTGTTGGGCTGCCATCTATGGGGTCGCACAGAGTCAGACACGACTGAAGCGACTTAGCAGCAGCAGCAGCAGACCTACTGATAGCTGAAAGGGAGGACTCTGCCTCTTCATAAATGAAGAATGCTGCTTTTATGTAAACCAATCAGAAATAGTCAGGGACATGGCCCAACAGCCAAGAGAACAAATCATAAAAAGGAGAGAGAAACTAGCTAATTCCTGGGATAATTAGGACAATATCTGGAGCTGGGCTCTATCGTGGTTTCTCCCTTTAACAGATCCCTGTAATGTTTTCTCCTTTAACATCATGGCTTCTCCCTTCTTCATGCTCTTTGCAGTGCTCTTGTTTGGCCCTTGTATACTCAATGTAATTTCCAGCTCATAACCTCTCAGATTGAATCCAAAAAGTTATAAATGGTAATAGCTCAATATAGCCCCCTAAACAATGGGGAGCTCTGAATGTCCTACCAAAACATGAGATGATGCTTTCTACAATGAGTTATAGAAGCATCAAGAGGAGAGAATGAAGAGGAAAAGTTAAAATTTTACATAACCTTCGGCTCCTTCTGCCTCTGTAACCCAGCTTGCTCCTTGCAAAGTCTAGATCATGTATGTCTCAGAATGTGGGGACTTACAATACTAGGAACTGGAGCTTATTTTACTCACCTTTGTCCTGCTCTTTGCAATCGCCCTAATCCCTGCAAACCTGCAAACTCACTTAATCATGCTTGTCCATGTATAAAAAACTCTGTAACCCCTTTGTTTGGGGCTCAGAGCTTGAGGTGTTAATTCCTCTGGGCCTGCCAGCATAGTAAACCTGAGTTCTCCAACTCTCCGGGTGTGGTGCTTGGTTTCTCAAGTACCGGTTTCTGCAACAAGGGAAGTCCTTTTACTTATTGATTATCCATTTATTATAAAAGGATATAGCTCAGAAACAGCCAGATAGAAGAGATGTTCAGGGCAAGCTATGGGGAAAGGATGTGGAGAGAGATTTCATGCCCTCTAGAGCATGCCCACTCTCCCCAGATCTCCACATACTCACCTGGAAGCTGTCTGAATTCTCTGATTTTGAGTTTTTATGGAGGTCTCATTTCATAGACAGGATTGATTCGGTCATTGGCCATTGGTGACCGATTCTATCTCCAGCCTCTCTACCTTCCAGAAGGCTGTAAAACACACAGTTGATTCTCTGGACAATTATTCTCCCTGTCCTAGGTATAGCCCCAAAGTCATTTCACTATAACATAACAGAAGCTTCATTTATTACTCTCTTCAAAGGAAATTCCAAGGGTTTTGGTAACGATGAGCCAGAAATGATGACTAAGACCAAATATTTATGAGAAATATATTTTAATTATCTAAATGACCAAGTACATACCTCTTGTAAATGACATTGCAGTATATATAATGTAGACCTTAAAAACATTCACAAACCAAAAGTTGAGAGTTATGTTTTATTTGGTGGAAATTTTTAGGACTTAAGCCCAGGAGGCAGCATCTGTAGTAACCCTGAGAAAACTGCTCTTAGGAGGTGAGGCATCAGCTAGGTTATATAGAAGTTTTGCAACAAAGGGTAGGCAATCTGAATGTCAAAAATTATAGTAATTAAAGAAAACCAGATATCCCAAGTTAAAAACTTTTTGTGTTTCTTTATATAGGAAGATGCAAGAATATGGACTCACTGAAATCATTCCTCTGATATGCACCTCAACTCTCTGAGGCCAGTATCCTGTGTTTTCATATCCTGAGTTTCCTCAGGGCTCACTGTGGGGAATGGTTGTAGTCTGATAGCTTCTAGATGGCAGGTATTCTTTCCTTCCTTCCTGAGTTCCCCCAGGGCTCACCAGCTCACCATCTGTGGTGGTTGCAATTGCTGATGACTGTGACATCTTCTGTTTACTGATATGGCAGGAAACATTCTATTTATCAAGGAGAAGAAATCATTGGTTCTAATATCAGAAGACTATGGTAGGAATCAACTAAACTGAGGAAAATGTGAAGCTGAGCAAAGGGTGAGTGGATGAGTTGGAGATGGAGGCAGGAAATAGAGCACATAAGTTCCTTTGCTCCTAGCATGGAGTTTAGATTTCAAAGTGCAGTGAGAATCTAACCTGCATTTTTTAAAATATTTTCAACCATTATGGATGTACTTTTCAAAAATTTAGTCCTATTAACACCCCTGTAATGTGGTTGCATTTTTGTCAAACTGAGATGTAACTACAGCTTTAAGCAAAGTGGCTCAAAATCTCAGAGATTGTGGTATAAAAGGAATTTAAGCCCAGGTCTAGAAAGTGGCATTTCCTCCACTTCAAACTCTTTCCAAGGGGCCACTGCCTACAAACAATATGCAAAGCTGTACGTTAAAGCAGGTTTCCCAAAAAGATCTACTTTGCAAAACTTTATGTGGTCTAGCTTAAGTAATTGCTTGCTCTTGAAACAGTAAGGCTCCATAATCTATTCAACAACTATTATTTCTTGGTAATATTTAACCATTCTGATTTCTCATGAAGTCAATCCCCACCTCCAGTCAGTGATGATCAGTTACATGCACCTGTACAGTGTGATGGAGAAGAGCCCCTTTGAGGATGTGAACTCCCAAGATCTAAACTGCTAGAAAAACTACAGAAACCTCAAGCTTCATTCTTTTCAAATCTGAAGAAACAGGGTCACAGATGGTTTTATTTCTAAGACTATGTGCAATCTTTTTTTCTTGTTCAAAATAAGTTTCCTGACTCAACTTCAGGGAGTGCCCTCAAGCTTTCCATCTTCTTGGAAAAATAATTGACAAAGCCTCTTCCTTTTCCTGTAGTAATTGGGAGATGTCTGGTTCCTTCTGCCCCAAAAGGAAACGCTTTTCACCAATGTTGCCTCTGCCATTTCTGAGCTCTGGATGAAACTGGAAGCTGCATGAAGTGTGTGTAGGTGTGCCATCAACACTACTGACCCAAAGCAAACCTCTCTCTAACACCGATGCACTTCCCTTCTCCCCAGAGAGTGTGAATCTGTTCAGCAACACCTGCTAACAACTGAAAAAGGAGAGCTGCCTCCTGAAGGGATAATCCCACACTGTTTTTGATCTAATGTGGCAGCCAGAAAGAAGACTTGCTATGGGGTCAGAAGCATTGCTATTCCCGAACTACCAGGCACCACCCCACAAGCATCATGTGAGGCCTGGGGGACAGAATAATATAGGAACTGACAAGAGACTGCAGTTGACAGGCTGCTGAAGACTTTTGATGCCAGGCTGGGAGCTGTCCTTGCCCCCTCTGCAATGCAAACTGGAAGAGAAACTTGCCTCATTTAAAATACCCCTTAGAGGAAGAAATACCAGAGTGAACTTAGCAAAGTAATATTAAGTCATTTCTTCAAAAATGCCTATTTCTATGGATTGGCTGCAGAGGTGACCAGCATAGGTTACCTCTTGCTGCTTCTCTTCAAGAGTGGGTTCTGAGCTGTGTGCCTGAGTCCCCTGCCTTAAATGTAATTTTCCAGGTGATTGTCAATAAAATCAAATGATTTGTCAGAAATAAAGCAGGCCAGGTGCAGGGTCCCCAGGATCCCAGACACAGCCTGCTGCTAATGGAATCAACTGCTTAATGAATGAGGGGCTTTACACAGACCCTGAGGTTAAAAGTCAACAGGAAGGTCTTCAACAACAACTTTATTAGGCAGATGCGCTCCATGGTATTCTAACCTGAAAATATCTGTCTTGGATGGTTTTTCTTCTATTTAAGGATTCCAGTGGCCAAAAACAGATTAAGAAACACACACACTTAATAAATTACCCCAGGATAGCTTCCTTTTCAGGTGATTAAAGCCACTTGGCTTTAAGCCTCTGACTTAAAATGGGCAAATAATGGCTTGGAAGTATGAGCCCATCACATTTGTTAGATAGAAATTTTTTTTCAATTAGGACCAATATGTGGACCAGGAAATTACCAATGAGGGAATACTTAACACAAATTGGGAAGGACTGATACACTTCCAATGTTTTAACATAGTTTATTAATTTAAGACCCAAGTTTGTAAACTTAATTTGAAAAACACAGGATTTGATTCTGGTTTTAATTGGCATATGCCTCGTGGCTTTTGATGTAGCCACTCCAAATTTCCCAGGAAATTTTCCAAATGGGGCATAAAGCAGTCTCACAACACCACCAAAACTTAAAACTAAAGTCAACTTATTGCTAGACTCATAGAAGAATTAATACTTCAATGAGGTCAATGGGAATACGATCTATATACAACAGAGGAAAAATAAATATGTGTGGGTTAACAGAGCTGTTTTAAAATATGGATTAAAAATAAAAAACTTCCAAAACAGCAGTGTGAAGAAGAAAAAGCCGAAATAAACAAAATTCTACATAAGAAATGATCAATAAAGTTCAGAAACCCCCAGAATGTGAAGAGAAACAAAGGATAAAAGAGAAATAATATGCAATAAAAGGTATGATGTATAGAATACCAATATAGATATTTCAAAATACAAAATTAAAAAAAAAATTTAAGACAGAAATAAATCAATTATTAGAGCAATAAGAGAAGACATTTCCCAAGACACAAAAATATACAGGGCATTAAGCTTAAAAGATCTACTGAGTTCCAACACAATGAATAAAAAGAAAACCACACCAAATTTTAAAATTTGTAAAATTTAAGACCCTAAAGATAAAACAAAGATACCAAAAGTTCTTAGAAAAAATTGATTACACAAAAATAAGTAAATTCAGACTGACATTTTCCCAGCAATAACAGATGCTAGAAGGCAATAGAATGGTGCCATAAGTGTACTAAGGAAAAATTATTTTTGAACTAGAGTATTATACCCAGCCAAATTATCCACTTGGCTATTGGGCTTCCCCTATAGCTCAGTTGGTAAAGAATCCGCCTTCAATGCAGGAGACCCCAGTTTGATTCCTGGGTCAGGAAGAACTGCTGAAGAAGGGACAGGCTACCCATTCCAGTATTCTTGGGCTTCCCTCATGGCTCAGCTGGTAAAGAATCTGCCTGCAATGCAGGAGACCTGGGTTTGATTTCTGAGTTGGTAAGATGCTCTGGAGAAGAGAATGGCTATCCACTCCAGCATTCTAGCCCAGAGAATTCCATGGACAATATAGTCTATGGGGTCACAAAGAGTTGGACATTACTGAGCGAATTTCACTTTCAAATTATCCACAAAATTTGGGAGTAAGATATTTTTAAATAAGGGCTCCAGAAATATTTCCCACACACCATTTTTTAGAAGCTATATGAGAATATATTGCCACAGAATTACACCAATAGAAAAAACAATACCAAAATGGTACTTTCAAAGATGATAAGGGAAGATAGTGACTCTTTCTAAATTAAAATACTAATTTAAATTATTTAACATTAGTGGGAAATAAATAAAAAAGCAGTTTACTTAGAAGATCATTTTTCTCTTTCTCTGAGTTTCTCTTAATTAAATAAAATGCCTACACTAACCACTAGATCAGTCATTTTACAAACTTTAGAATTCACAAGAAGCACCCAGGTTTCTGAAATTATGAATTAGTAGCTCTGGGATGAGTTCCAGGAATCTGTTCCCCAAATCATTCTGAAGCAATGGAAAATGGACTACATTTTAAGCAATACTAAATTGTGCATTTCTTGAGGGCAGAAACTATGTTTTTCTTCTTGACCATGGCAACTTCAGAGCACAACCTTTTCATTGACAAATTGGATGCATTAAAAAAAGAAATGGTTCCAGACCCCATCTCTTGTGTAGACGCTGCTCTTTTGGATAGAACACTATTCCCACTTAAACAACGTCTTGTTTCATATCTAGTCCTAGATGGAAAGTTTCAGAAAACAACTGAGAGGAAATATGAAGATGAAGGACTCAAAGCCTTAGAGGACTCAAACCTACCAGGGTTTCTGGTAGGCACACCCTAAAGTGACTCTTCTATACCCCTCTCCCTTGAGTACCAGCAGAAATTGTCACCTACTGTTGTTGTTCGGTCGCTAAGTCATATCTGATTCTTTTCAGCCCCATGAACTGCAGCATGCCAGCCTTGCCTGTCCTTTGCTATTTCCCAGAGTTTGCTCAAACTCAAATCCACTGAGTCAGTGATGTCATCCAACCATCTCATCCTCTGTCATCCCCTTCTCTTCCTGCCCTCAATCTTTCCCAGGATCAAGGTCTCTTCCAATGAGTTGGCTGTCCTAATCAGGTGGCCAAAGTATTGGAGCTTCAGCTTTAGGATTAGCCCTTCTACTTCCAATGAATATTCAGGCTTTATTTCCTTTAGGATTGACTGGTTTGATTTCCTTGCTATCCAAGGGACTCTCAAGAATCTTCTCCAGCACCACAGTTCAAAAGCATCAACCTGTCACTTACTTCTAACCAAAAGAATGTGGCAAAGGTGATGAAATGTCACTCTCATGATTACATTTCATAATATAAAACCCTGTCTTTGTAAATGAAGAGCAATTCTCTGTGCTGGTTTTGAGAAACCAGCTGCTATGTTGTAAGAGGGTCTATGGAACCAGAAATCTTCTAAGAACTGAGGGCAACCTTCAGCCTACATGCATCAAAAAGCCCTGAGCATTTAGTTATCCCACTGTAGAAAAATGGATTCTGCCAAAGCTTGAATGATTTGGAAGCAGTTTCTTCCATGAGCATGTATCCAGATAAGAACACAGCCTGGTCAACACCTGACTGTAGACTAGTGAGGTCCTAAAATAGGACACAGTCAAACTACCCAGACTCCTGTTCCAGAGAAACTGAGATTATAAGTGGATGTTGTATTAAGATATTAAGTTTGTCATTTGCTACAGAAATAGAACTGTAATACAATGGTTATAGTCTTATCAAGTTTCCAGAAAAACAAATGAGAATTTGCTTTGGGAAATTTTGGTATTACATTTCAGCAGAAATTTTATATTACAATTATTTTTTAAAATGTCTTACACAGACAAAATATAGGAGTATTACTTATATAGGAACAAATAATAAATATAATTACTAAAAATTGCTCCAGGTTTGCCTCTGAAACACTGAAAGTCTGAAGGTGATGTGGAAACATTTACAGAGCTACAGTAGAAGGGATTTTTTTAATTAATTTATTTTTTATTGAAGGATAATTTCTTTACAGAATTTTGCTGTTTTCTGTCAAATCTCAACATGAATCAGCCATAGGTATACATATATCCCCTCCCTTTTGAAGCTTCCTCCCATCTCCCTCCCCATCCTACCCCTCTAGGTTGATACAGAGCCCCTATTTGAGTTTCCTGAGCCATATAGCAAATTCCCTTTGGCTATTTATTTAACAAATGGTAATGGAAAAGGTCAGTTTTCATTCCAATCCCAAAGAAAGGTAATGCCAAAGAATGCTCAAACTACCACACAATTGCACTCATCTCACATGCTAGTAAAGTAATGCTCAAAATTCTCCAAGCCAGGCTTCAGCAATACATGAACTGTGAACTTCCAGATGTTCAAGCTGATTTTAGAAAAGGCAGAGGAACCAGAAATCAAATTGCCAACATCCACTGGATCATGGAAAAAGCAAGAGAGTTCCAGAAAAATATTTCTTTCTGCTTTATTGACTATGCCAAAGCCTTTGACTGTGTGGATCACAATAAACTGTGGAAAATTCTGAAAGAGATGGGAATACCAGACCACCTGACCTGCCTCTTGAGAAACCTATATGTAGGTCAGGAAGAAAGAGTTAGAACTGGACATGGAACAACAGACAGGTTCCAAATAGGAAAAGGAGTACATCAAGGCTGTATATTGTCACCCTGCTTATTTAACTTCTATGCAGAGTACATCATGAGAAACGCTGGGCTGGAAGAAGCACAAGCTGGAATCAAGATTACCAAGAGAAATATCAATAACCACAGATATGCAGATGACCCCACCCTTATGGCAGAAAGTGAAAAGGAACTAAAAAGCCTCTTTTTATTATTATTATTTTTAATTTTTATTTTATTTTTTAACTTTACAATATTGTATTGGTTTTGCCATATATCAAAATGAATCTGCCACAGGTATACAGGTGTTCCCCATCCCGAACCCTCCTCCCTCCTCCCTCCCCATAAAATCCCTCTGGGTCGTCCCAGTGCACCAGCCCCAAGCATCCAGTATCGTGCATTGAACCTGGACTGGCGACTCATTTCATATATGATATTATACATGTTTCAATGCCATTCTCCCAAATCATCCCACCCTCTCCCTCTACCACAGAGTCCAAAAGACTGTTCTATACATCAGTGTCTCTTTTGCTGTCTCATATACAGGGTTATTGTTACCATCTTTCTAAATTCCATATATATGCGTTAGTATACTGTATTGGTTTTTCTTTCTGGCTTACTTACTCTGTATAATAGGCTCCAGTTTAATCCACCTCATTAGAACTAATTCAAATGTATTCTTTTTAATGGCTGAGTAATACTCCATTGTGTATATGTACCATAGCTTTCTTATCCATTCATCTGCTGATGGACATCTAGGTTGCTTCCATGTCCTGGCTATTATCAACAGTGCTGTGATGAACATTGGGGTACACGTGTCTCTTTCAATTCTGGTTTCCTCAGTGTGTTAAAGCCTCTTGATGAAAGTGAAAGAAGAGAGTGAAAAAGTTGGCTTAAAGCTCAACATTCAGAAAACTAAGATCATGGCATCTGGTCCTATCACTTCATGGGAAATAGATGGGGAAACAGTGGAAACTGTCAGACTTTATTTTCTGGGGCTCCAAAATCACTGCAGATGGTGATTGCAGCCATGAAATTAAAAGACGCTTACTCCTTGGAAGGAAAGTTATGACCAACCTAGATAGCATATTCAAAAGCAGAGACATTACTTTGCCAACAAAGGTCCATCTAGTCAAGGCTATGATTTTTCCAGTGGTCATGTATGGATGTGAGAGTTGGACTGTGAAGAAAGCTGAGCACCAAATAATTGATGCTTTTGAACTGTGGTGTTGGAGAAGATTCTTGAGAATCCCTTGGACTTCAAGGAGATCCAACCAGTCCATTCTAAAGAGATCAGTCCTGGGTGTTCTTTGGAAGGAATGATGCTAAAGCTGAAACTCCATTACTTTGGCCACCTCATGCGAAGAGCTGACTCATTAGAAAAGACTCTGATGCTGGGAGGGATTGGGGGCAGGAGGAGAAGGGGACAACAGAGGATGAGATGGCTGGATGGCATCACTGACTCAATGGACGTGAGTCTGGGTGAACTCTGGGAGTTGGTCATGGACAGGGTGGCCTGGCGTGCTGAAATTCATGGGTTGCAAAGAGTTGGACATGACTGAGTGACTGAACTGAACTGAATGTAAGTTTCCATGTTACTCTTAGAAGGGTTTTTACCAGAAGCTTTCTACCACATTCCCTTTCATGCTTGAAAGAAGAATACACTCTCAGGAACAGGAAAAATCAGAAACCATTACATTCATATTTACATATGAATCTGTATGTGTGTTTACATTTTGACTTTTGGTTGACTGATATATATATTTATATATATATATATATATGAAGATATCTGTAAAGATACAATTATACACATATATGCATTTTTAAAAAATATAAATAGATATATGTACATTATCTTCATCTATCTATTGGTATCAGAGAAGGCAATGGCAAGCCACTCCAGTACTCTTGCCTGGAAAATCCCATGGACGGAGGAGCCTTGTAGGCTGCAGTCCATGGGGTCGCTAAGAGTTGGACATGACTGAGCAACTTCACTTCCACTTTTCACTTTCATGCATTGGAAAAGGAAATGGCAACCCACTCCAGTGTTCTTGTCTGGAGGATCCCAGGGACAGGGGAGACTGATGAGCTGCCATTTATGGGGTCTCACAGAGTTGGACACGACTGAAGTGACTTAGCAGCAGCAGCAGCAGCATGTATTGGTATATCATCGTATGTACCTTTCTGTCTATATATGTAGGTCTTCATATCCCTAAATTCATGTCTTGAGGCCTACCCCTGAATGTGATGTTATTTGGAGGGGAGGGGGGCTTTGGGAGACAATTAGGTTTAGAAGAGGTCATGAGGGTGAAGTCCTCATTATGGGGTTAGTTTCCTCCTAAGAGGAAATCAGAGCTTACTTTCTCTTTCTTCTTTCTGCCTTGTGAAGATGTAGCAAGAAGGCAACTGCCTGCAAAACAAGAAAGTTCTCACCAGAATTTGACCGTACCAGCACCCTGATCTCATATTTACTAGCCTTGGGAACTATATGTCTGTTGTTTATGCCACCCAGTCAATGATATTTTGTTATAGCAGACTGAGCCAAGATAGCATGTACTCATCAATTAAAACTGAACAAAATTAACACTTGAATAGTGAACAAATTTTGGTATAAAGCAGTTATGGGTGTTCCTGTATGATTGTCCATTGGTTCAAAAACTAAACTGCTCATCACAAAGCTCTAAGGAAGAACATCAATTTATAAAATAAATTTGACTGAATTGACCTCAGTAATGAAAAGTTGAGGCACTGGTGATATTTTATAATACCATCTGGAAAGAAAAAGTCTAAATAAAAAAAATTTGGTTTTGATTCATTATCTTTCATCATAAGACTACTTATAATGAAAAGAAAGTAGATGTTTAGAATTTCTCTCTTTTAGAGTCAGATTTAGAAATACAGATAAATGTCATTAAAACCCTGTGAATACCAAACAAATGCCACCTGGCTGGGATCAGAAGTTGGGTAAGGAATAAAAAGAGGTGGAAGAAAATATGGCAAAATTTGAATGCATTTGTTTGGGTGATAGAATGATTAGAAAATTGTTTTCTGCAAATTCTTAAACTATTCTTTCACAAATAGGAAAACATAAGTCTCCTTACTAAAAAGAAGCCACCTGAGAAGCCCCTACTGTATAGCACAGGGAACTGCATCCAATCTCCTGGGATAAATCACACTAGAAAATAATATAAAAAATGAATATACATGTATATTCATATACCTGAGTCACTGAGCTGTACAACAGAGGTTGGAACATTGGAAATTAACTAAATTTAAAAAGAACAAAAACTGCATTGATTAAAGAGAAAATTTGAAGAAATCTCAGGAACACTGGATTAATCCAAATGAAATGCAACACATAAACCTGATTTGAAAATTTTGAATATCTTGGCACATAAGAATCTCTGATCTTATTTTTGCAGACCAAGTAACGTTTGTATTCTTTTATTTCTTATGATGTTCATAAGCCTTTGCCCACCTGCCCTCAAATCTCGAAATAAAAAAAATAACTACTACACCTTTTTCTGTTGTTCAATTGCTCAGTCATGTCCAACTCTTTGTGACCCCATGGACTGCAGCACGCCAGGCTTCCCTGTCCTTAACATTTCCCAGAGCTTGCTCAAACTCATGTCCATTGAGTCGGTGATGCCATCCATCCATCTCTTCCTCTACTGTCCCCTTCTTCTCCAGCCTTCAATCTTTCCCAGCATCAGGGTCTTTTCTAATGAGTGAGCTCTTCTCATCAGGTGGCCAAAGTATTGGAGCTTCAGCATCAGTCCTACCAGTGTATATTCAGGACTGATTTCCTTTAGAATGGACTGGTTGGATCTCCTTGCAGTCCAAGGGACTCTCAAGAGGCTTCTCCAACACCACACTTCAAAAGTATCAATTCTTCTGTGTTCAGCTTTCTTTATGGTCCAACTCTCACATTCATACAGGACTACAGAAAACACTAGCTGGACCCTTGTTGGCAAAGTAATGTCTCTGCTTTTTTAATACACTGTCTACGTTTGTCATAGGTTTTCTCCCAATGAGCGAGTTTCTTTTAATTTCATGGCTGCTATTGCTGCAGCCTCTTTTTTAATCCACTATAAAAATAATTTTATCTAAACTTATGTCAATGTAGATGTCAAGTATTGTAAAAAAATATTTTAGGTAATTGTATAAAATCACATTCTTAACATGTGACCATTAGTTAAGCAAGAAATAATGAGATCTCAGAATCTCTCTTTTTTCCCTCCTTTCCCACCTATGTAGGTCTTTTAGTTTAAACTATGAAAACTGTATAACTTCTGGTGTTTGAGATAAGACATTATTCTGTGAATCCACTCTCTGATGTGGCTCAGTAAGTTTAGAAAAACAAAACTATAGTAAAGTTGGTGCAGTGGTAAAATATCCATCTGTCAATGCTGGAGAGGCAGGAGACACAGGTTCAATCCTGGTAGGGAAGAAGCCCTGGAGTAGGCAATGGCAACCCACTCCAGTATTCTTGCCTGGAGAAGTCCATGGACAGAGGAGCCCGGCAGGCTATAGTCCATGGTGTCTCAAAGAGTTGGACATGACTGAGGACAAGCACACACACAGAGACTGTATAGTTGAGCCAGTATTACATTTCTAGGAATTTATATTAAGGAAATAATCAGAAATATAGTAAAATATTATGTGCAGTAATATTCAGCACAGCATTATTTATAATAAAATTGGATACATTTTAAAAAGAAAATTAAGAATATAGTTTAAAGGATTATGGCAAATTACTGGGCAAATAAATACCACAGTAAATTACTAAAATCCAATAGCTTGCCTTCTTTATAGTGATTCTAGTAAATAAAAACAAATAAAATAATGATTTAATTACTTTTTCTTTTTGTAACAATTGTGTATGCTCATTGCAGAAAGCTTATAAAACACAGAACTATAAAATGAAGAAGTAAATCACCTATAATCCACCACAGAGAGATGCCCAGTGTTGGCTTACTAGCCCTATCTTGCTCATTTTTAACAATTAATATATTTATTTACCTTTATAATTTTACATAATATTTTACTGTACAAATAATTTCTGGAGTCAGAATGCCTGGGTTCAAATAGACCACTTATGTGTTGTATGTTATTTTGGCAAGTTATAAAACTTTTCTATCTGTATATTTTCTTACCAGAAGAGAGGAGATAATTATAACACTTATTCACAATGGTGGTTTTGCAAAAAATTATTTTAAAGAATAGATAATATAATACATATTGAGTGTTTAGCATACATAAAGCAAAAGAGACCATAAAGGATAAATGGACAAATCAACCACTGTAGTTGAAAATTTCAACACTCCTCTTCCAGTATTTGAAAGAACAAGTAGACAGAAAAATCAGTATAAATATAAAATCCCTGAGCCATACTAAGAAATTATTTGAATTAATTGACATTTATGAGACATACTGCTCATAACAGTAGAATACATATTCTTTTCTATGGTAAATAGACATTCCACAGACATTCAATAGACTGTGCCATGCTCAGTTGTGTCCTACTCTTGACCCCATGGCCTGTAGCCAGCCAGTCTCCTCTGTCCATAGGATTTTCCAAGCAAGAATACTGGAGCAGGTTGCCATTTGCATCAGATAGTACAGACATTCAAATAGACCATACTCTGAAAAATAAAACAAATCTCAACAAATATAAATAAAGCAAAATCGCACTCACACACACACACACACACATGTTCTATGACTGCATGGAATTAACTAAAAGTCATTTCCAGAAAAATACAAGGAAAGTCTCCAAATGTTTATAAAATAAACAATATACTTCTGATAACACATTAGTATCTTGAAGAAGAAATCATAATGAACATTAAAAAGCATTTCAAGCTGAATGAAAATGAAAGTCTTTCAAATTTGGGGGGAATGCATCTAAAGCAGGGCTTAAAGGGAATTCTGCAGCCTGAAGTGTTTATGTAAAAAAGAAGAAAAAATTGAATCAATACTATAATTTTATATCTAA
The DNA here is from genome assembly GCF_029407905.1 of Bubalus kerabau. Lineage (NCBI taxonomy): Eukaryota > Metazoa > Chordata > Mammalia > Artiodactyla > Bovidae > Bubalus > Bubalus kerabau. The sequence continues at coordinate 46,781,245 of NC_073630.1, read as the reverse complement.
AGAAATTATGAAAAGAAAAGCAAATTAAATCCAAGTAAGATAAAGAAAGAAAATTATACAGATGTGTGTGTGTGTGTGCGCGCGTGCTCAGTCACTCATCGTGAAAGACACTTTGAGAACCACGTGGACTGTAGCCCACCAGGCTCCTAAGTCCATGGAATTTTCCAGCCAAGGATAATATAGATGAGAGTATTAATATATTAATGAAATAGAAAAGAGGAAAAATAATAGAAAAAATCAATAAAACCAAATGGAGCTTTTAAAAATCTTTAATGTTGTTGATAAAACTTTAGCTATAGTAATATTCCTTTTTAAAGGTGAGAGAAAACTCAAATTTCAAGATCGGATATAAAAGAAAAAGCATCACTATTGATCCAACAGATGCTCAGTTCAGTTCAGTTCAGTTGCTCAGTCATGTCCGACTCTTTGCGACCCCATGAACTGCAGCATGCCAGGCCTCCCTGCCCATCATTAACTCCCAGAGTTTACTCAAACTCATGTCCCCTGAGTCGATGATGCCATACAACCATCTCATCCACTGTCATCCCCTTCTCATCCCACCTTCAATCTTTCCCAGCATCAGCGTGTTTTCAAATGAGTCAGTTCTTCATATCAGGTGGCCGAAGTATTGGAGTTTCAGCTTCAACATCAGCCCTTACAATGAATATTCAGGACTGATCTCCTTTAGGATGGACTGGTTGGATCTCCGTGCAGTCCAAGGGACTCTCAAGCGTCTTCTCCAACACCACAGTTGAAAAGCATCAACTCTTTGGTGCTCAGCTTTCTTTATAGTCCAACTCTCACATCCATACATGACTACTGGAAAAAACCATAGCTTGGACTAGATGGACCTTTGTTGGCAAAGTAATGTCTCTGCTTTTTAATATGCCATCTAGGTTGCTCATAGCTTTTCTTCCAAGGAGTGAGTGTCTTTTAATTTCATGGCTGCAATCACCATCTGCAGTGATTTTGGAGCCCCCCAAAATAAAGTCTGTCACTGTTTCTGTTGTTTTCCCATCTATCTGCCATGAGGTGATGGGACTGGATGCCATGATCTTAGTTTTCTGAATGTTGAGTTTTAAGCCAACTTTTTTATTCTCCTCTTTCACTTTCATCAACAGTCTCTTTAGTTCTTCTTTGCTTTCTGAGATATGGGTGGTGTCATCTGCATATCTGAGGTTATTGATATTTCTCCTGGCAATGTTGATTCCAATTTGTGCTTCCTCCAGCCCAGGGTTTCTCATGATGTACTCTGCATATAAGTTAAATAAGCAGGTTGACAATATACAGCCTTGACGTACTCCTTTTCCTATCTGGAACCAGTCTGTTGTTCCATGTCCAGTTCCATGGACAGCTCCAGCCTCCATACTGGCTGCTTCCTGACCTGTATACAGATTTCTCAAGAGGCAGGTCAGGTGATCTGGTATTCCCATCTCTTTAACACAGATGTTAATAGAGTAAAAACGAAATATTACGACAACTCTCTGTTCAAAACTTACATGTGAATGACAAATTCTTTGAAAGATACAAATTATCAAAAGGAAATAGATAATATAAATAACCCTATATCTATTAAAGAAATTAAATTTATAATTTAAAGCCTTCAAACAATCACAGATATGAATGGGGTGGAGAGTCTTAAAACCTAGACAGTTGCATTAATGAAACATCAAATATTTAATAAAAAAGTAACACAAAGTTGACACGAACTCTTCTTGAAAATAGAAGAAATGGAATACTCACCAACTCACTGAGTTAATACTACCCAAAAGCAAATAAATATAATCCAACAAACCACAAATCAATATATCTTATGAATATAGACATAATAATCATTAACAAAAAATAGAAAATTGAAGCTAGCAATATATTAAAAAGATAAATCACTTATATAGCAGGTCCTAAGAAATTTGAAAGCTACTATAACTAGTACATGAGTTTAGTAAGGTTTGAAAAATAGAGAATCAACATTCAAAATAAACTATATTTTTCCACACAATAGGTGAACATTTGGAAATTAATTTTTTAAAATATCATTTACAATAGCATTAAAGACATAAAATATTTAGGGATAAATTTAATAAAATATGTGCAAGATATGCACATTGAAAACTACAAATCATTGCTGAGAGTAATTAAAGATATCCTAGAGAAATGGAGAGATATACAGAGTTCATGAATTGGAAGATTCATTATTGTTGACATCAGTTGTTTACAATTTTATTTACATATCAGTTTAATCTCAGTGATAACCACAATGAGATTTTTTTTTTTGCAAAAATTGAGGGTTGATTCTAAAATTTATATGGAAATACGAAAGTCCTATCATAGCTAAAATAATTGTGAAAAAGAACAAATTTGAAAGAGCCATACTCTCTGACCTCAAGATTCACTCTAAATATATAATATTATTGGTATAAGAATAGAGCTACAGATTAATAAAATAGAATAGATAATTCATAAATAGAACCACAAATATCAATTAATTTTTTTTGAAAACTGAAAGATAATCAACAGGCCTTTTAAGAGTAGTATTGGAGCAATTTGATAACCATTTGCACACAAATGAATCTCAATCCTTACCTTACAATATGTACAAAAATTCTCTCTAAATGAATTATAAACATAAATATAACAGCTAAAACTATAAATAACCTGAAAGAAAATATAGGGGAAGACCTTTGCAAACTGGAAGGGGTATAAATTCTTTAACTAGGACCCAAATTTGTGCCATAAAAGAAAATGAATTTGTTGTGGTTCATCAAAATTTTAAACTTTTGTTTCTCTCAATATACTACTGAGAAAATATAAACACAAGCCACTAACAGGGAGAAAATAATTCCAAGGCACATATCATATAAAGAACTTGTATCCAGATTATATAAAGAATTTTTGCAAATTAATAATGAGAAGGCAAACAATCATGCCCTCTCTATTCCCCCAAAATATACATGGGTAAATATTTGAACAGACACTTCACAAAAGTTGATATAAAAATGACCCTGAGCATAATAACAGCATTCAAAATCACTAGTCATCTCAGTTCTCAGTTCAGTCTCTCAGTCCTGTCTGACTCTTTGCGACCCCATGGACTGCAACATGTCAGGCTTCCCTGTCCATCACCAACTCCCGGAGCCTACTCAAACTCATGTCTATCACGTCGGTGATGTCATCCAACTATCCCATCCTTAGTCATCCCCCTTTTCCTCATGCCTTCAATATTTCCCAGCATCAGAGTCTTTTCCAATGTGTCAGTTCTTCGCATCAGGTGGCCAAAGTATTGGAGTTTCAGCTTCAACATCAGTCCTTCCAATGAATATTCAGGACTGATTTCCTTTAGGATGGACTGGTTGTATATCCTTGCAGTCCAAGGGACTCTCAAGAGTCTTCTCCAACACCACAGTTCAATAGCATCAATTCTTCAGCGTTCAACTTTCTTTATAGTCCAACTTTCACTTTCATACATGACTACTGGAAAAGCCATAGCCTTGACTAAATGAACTTTTTGGTGAAAAATCTCTCTGTTTTTTAATATGCTGTCTAGGTTGCTCACTTTCACTTTTCACTTCCATGCATTGGAGAAGGAAATGGCAACCCACTCCAGTGTTCTTGCCTTGAGAATCCCAGGGACGGGGGAGTCTGGTGGTCTGCCGTCTCTGGGGTCGCACAGAGTTGGACACGACCGAAGCGACTTAGCAGCAGCAACAGCAGATTGCTCATAGTTTTTCTTCCAAGGAGCAAACGTCTTTTAAATTCATAACTGTAGACACCATCTGCAGTGATTTTGGAGCTCAAAAAACTGAAGTCTGTCACTGTTTCCATTGTTTTCCCATCTATATGCCATGGACTGATGGGATCAGATGCCATGATCTTAGCTTTCTGAATGTTGAGCTTTAAGCCAACTTTTTCACTCTCCTTTCACTTTCATCAACAGGCTCTTTAGTTCTTCTTTGCTTTCTGCCATAAGGGTAGTGTCATCTGCATAACTGAGGTTATTGATAATTCTCCTGGCAGTCTTGATTCCAGCTTGTGCTTCATCCAGCCCAGCATTTCACATGATGTACTCTGTATATAAATTAAATAAACAGGGTGACAATACATGGTCTTGATGTACTCCTTTCCCGATTTAGAACCAGTCTGTTGTTCCAAGTCCAGTTCTAACTCTTGCTTGTTGACCTGCATACAGATTTCTCAGGAGGCAGGTCAGGTGGTCTGGTATTACCATCTCTTTAAGAATTTTCCATAGTTTGTTGTGATCCACACAGTCAAAGGCTTTGGCATAGTCAATAAAGCAGAAGTAGATGTTTTTTTCTGGAACTCCCTTGTTTTTTTGATGATCCAACGGATGTTGGCAATTTGATCTCTGGTTCCTCTGCCTTTTCTAAATCCAGCTAGTACATCTGGAAGTTCATGGTTCTCGCACCGTTGAAGCCTGGCTTGGAGAATTTTAAGTATTACTTTGCTAGTGTGTGAGATGAGTGCAACTGTGTGGTAGTTTGAGCATTATTTGGCATTGCCTTTCTTTGGGATTGGAAGGAAAACTGACCTTTTCCAGTCCCGTGGCCACTGCTGAGTTCTCCAAATTTGCTGGCATATTGAGTACAGCACTTTTACAGCATCATCTTTTAGGGTTTGAAATAGTTCAGCTGGAATTCCATCACCTCCACTAGCTTTGTTCGTAGTGATGCTTCTTCCTAAGGCCCACTTGACTTCACATTCCAGGATGTCTAGCTCTAGGTGAGTGTTCACACCATTGTAGTTATCTGGGTCATGAAGATGTTTTTTATATAGCTCTTCTGTGTATTTTTGCCACCTCTTCTTAATATCCTCACTTCTTTTAGTTCCATACCATTTCTGTACTTTATTGAGTCCATCTTTTCCAGTAGTCATGTATGGATGTGAGAGTTGGACTGTGAAGAAAGCTGAGCGCTGAAGAATTGATGCTTTTGTACTGTGGTGTTGGAGAAGACTCTTGAGAGTCCCTTGGACTGCAAAGAGACCCAACCAGTCCATTCTAAAGGAGATCAGTCCCTGGTGTTCTTTGGAAGGAGTGATACTAAAGCTGAAACTCCAGTACTTTGGCCACCTCATGCAAAGAGTTGACTCACTGGAAAAGACTCTGATGCTGGGAGGGATTGGGGGCAGTAGGAGAAGGGTACGACAGAGGATGAGATGGCTGGATGGCATCACAGACTCAATAGACGTGAGTTTGAGTGAACTCCGGGAGTTTGTGATGGACAGGGTGGCCTGGCATGCTGCAATTCATGGGTCACAAAGAGTCGGACATGACTGAGCAACTGAATTGAACTGAACTGAACTTGCATGAAATATTCCCTTGGTATCTCTAATTTTCTTGAAGAGATCTCTAGTCTTTCCCATTCTGTTGTTTTCCTCTATTACTTTGCATTGATCACTGAGGAAGGCTTTCTTATCTCTCCTTGCTATTCTTTGGAACTCTGCATTCAAATGGATATATCTTTCCTTTTCTCCTTTGCTTTTTGCTTCTATTCTTTTCTCAGCTATCTGTAAGGCCTCCTCAGACAGCCATTTTGCTTTTTTGCATTTCTTTTTCTTGAGGATTGTCTTGATCCCTGTCTCCTGTACAATGTCACAAACCTCTGTCCATAGTTCCTCAGGCACTCAGTCGATCAGACCCAGTCCCTTAAATCTATTTCTCACTTCTACTGTATAATCATAAGGGATTTGATTTAAGTCATACCTGAATGGTCTAGTGGTTTTCTCCACTTTCTTAAATTTAAGTCTGAATTTGGCAATAAGAAGTTCATGATCTGAGCCAATATGACCTAAATCAAATCACTAGTCATCAGAGAAATGCAAATTAAAACCACAATAATATATCACTTTAAGCCTACCTGAACATTGTATTAGATTTCTCCAAATAAGCAGAACCAATAGGATGTGCATATATATATATATATATATATATATATATATATATATATACACATACATATACAGAGAGAGAGAGAGAGAGAAAGATTTATTTTAAGAAAATTTGTCTTACAATTGTGGAGACTTGATGAATCCAATATCTGATGGAAGAAGCCAACAGGCTGGAAACTCAGGAAGAAGTTGCTTCTAAAAGTAGACTGTTGGAAAACCAATAGGAGCTTAAGTTGCAGATGAAGACTCTGTTGACAGAATTCCTTCTTGCTCAGTGGAGGTCAGTCTTTTGTTCTATTCCAGCCTTCAACTGATTTAATGAAGCCCACCCTTATTACAAAGGGCAATCTGCTTTAAACAAAGTCCACCAGGAGGGGGAGGAGCTAAGATGGCAGAGGAATAGGATGGGGAGAACACTGTCTCCCCCACAAACTTATCAAAAGAGCATTTAAACGCCGAGTAAGTTCCACAAAACAACTTCTGAATGCCGGCAGAGGACATCAGGCACCCAGAAAAGCAACCCATTGTCTTTGAAAGGAGGTAGGAAAAAATATAAAAGACAAAAAAAGAGACAAAAGAAGGAGGGATGGAGCTCTGTCCTGGGAAGGGAGTCTTAAAAAGAGAGAAGTTTCTAAACACCAGGAAACATTCTCACTGCCGAATCTGTGCCGAGCCTTGGAAGCACAGAGGGCAACATAACAGGGAGGAAAAATAAATAAACACTTAAAACCTACAGATTATGAGCCCTATGGTAAGTCCCCCAGAGGAGAAGCAGCGCAGACACCTGCACACGCCACTAGCAAGCCGGGGCTGGGCAGGGAGGCGCAGCCCGGGCTGCATCATTTAGAGTAAGGATCTGGACTGAATACCCCGAGTGCTATCTGAGCGAAATAATTTGGGCTAGCAAACCAGACTGTGGGATATTTACCACGCGAAAAGCCAGCCCTAACCTAAGACACCCCCAGGCCCGCGCACAGAACAAAGGACTGAAGAGATAGCCGGCTGCAGACCATCCCCCTCCGGTGACAGGCAGCCAGAGCCGGAAGGGGGCAATCGCAGCCCCAGAGAGACATTATCTACAAAACTGAAAGCAGGCTTCTTTGCTAACTAAAACTTCTTGGGGTTCTGGACAGTCAACATCCGCCTGAGAAGGTGCGCCGGTTGTACACCTAGATAACCGAGTGGCGGGGAGGCGATAAGTTGCAGCAACCATGCTCACCAAACACCTCATCACCTGAGCTGCTCGGACCTGGGAAGGGCACAAAACGCAGGCCCAACCTAGTCTGCACCTCTGAGGAATACCCGAGTGCCTGAACCTGAGCGGCTTAGACCTGGGAGGTGCAAGCAGCCCAGGGCCAGCCACGGATGGTTCCTGGTGGAGCAACCTAGAGCCTGAGCAGTGTGGGCAGGGAGGCTACACGTGCCGTGAGCAGGGGCAGGCCCAGTGTGGCTGAGGCAGTGCGAGCACACGCCAGTGTTATTTGTTTGCAGCGTCCCTCCCTCCCCACAGCACGACTGAACAAGTGAGCCTAAAAAAATAAAAAAAAAAGTGTCCACCACCTCCCCCTTTGTGTCAGGGCAGAAATCAGACACTGAAGAAACCAGCAAACAAAAGAAGCTATAACAGAGGGAACCGCCTTGGAAGCTACAGGCAATAGATTAAAACCCTGTGGTTAGTACCGACTACATAGGAAAGGGCCTATAGACCTTGAGAAATATAACCCGGACCAAGGAACTAGCCGAAAATGCACTGACCCCACAATACCCACTACAACACCAGAGAAAATCCTAGATATATTTTTACTATTGTTATGATCATTCTTTCTTTCTTTCTTTTAAATTTTAAAAAAAATTTTAAGTCCTCTATTACTCCTTTAATTTTCACTTTTATAACCTATTACTTTGCAAAATAAAAGACCCTATTTTTTTAAAAGCAAATTTCATATATATATATTTTATAATTTTTGTGACTTTTTTTTTCTTCTTTTCTTTAATTTTGTATTTTTGACATTCCAAACTCTACTCTAGATTTTTAATTTTAGCTTTTTGGTATTTGTTATCAATTTTGTACCTTTTTTATTTTTTTATAATTTTTGTGACTTTTTTTTTCTCTCTTTCTTCCTCTTCTTCTTTTCTTCAACATTGTATATCTGAAATTCCAAACTCTACTCTAGATTTTTAATTTATGCTTTTTGGTATTTGTTATCAATTTTGTACCTATATTTTCTTTATAATTTTTGCAACTTTGTTTGTTTTTGTTATTTTTTTCTTTCTTTTTTTTTGTTCTTTTCTTTAACACTGTATTTTTGAAATTCTAAATTCTACTCTATATTTTTAACTTTTGCTTTTTGGTATTTGTTATCAATTTTGTACCTGTATTTTCTTTATAATTTTTGTGACTTTATTTTTTTTTTTCTCTCTCTCTCTTTCTTTTCCTTCTTTTCTTTAACATTGTATTTTTGAAATTCCAAACTCTACTCTAGATTTTTAATTTTTGCTTTTAGGTATTTGTTACCAATTTTGTACCTTTAAGAAACCAATCTTCAGTACCCATTTTTTACTAGGGAGCGAGATTACTGGCTTGACTGCTCTCTCCCCCTTTGGATTCTCCTTTTTCTCCACCAGGTCTCCTGTGTCTCCTCCCTAGACCCTCTCTACTCTACCCAACTCTGTGAATTTCTGTGTGTTCCAGACGGTGGAGAACACTTAGGGAACTGATTACTGGCTGGATCTGCCTCTCTCCTTTTCATTCCCCGCTTTTATCCTCCTGGCCACCTCTGTCTCCTTCCTCCTTCTTCTCTTCTCTGTATAACTCTGTGAACATCTCTGAGTGGCTCAGTTGTGGAGTGCACATAAGGAAGTGATTACTGGCTAGCCCGGTCTCTCCACTATTGATTCCACCTCATCTCATTCAGGTCACTTCTAACTCCCTCCTCCCTCTTCTCTTCTCCATGTAACTCTGTGACCTCTCTGGGTGTCCCTCACTGTGGAGAAACTTTTCATCTTTAACCTAGATGTTTTATCAATGGTGCTATATAGAAGGAGAAGTTTTGAGACTACTGTAAAAATAAGACTGATAACTGGAAGCAGGAGGCTTAAGTCCAAACCCTGACTCCAGGGAACTCCTGACTCCAGGGAACATTAATTGACAGGAACCCATCAAACACCTCCATACATACACTGAAACCAAGCACCACACAAGGGCCAACAAGTTCCAGGGCAAGACATACCAAGCAAATTCTACAGCAACACATGAACACAGCCCTGAGCTCCAAGATACAGGCTGCCCAAAGTCACCCCAAAACCATAGACATCTCATAACTCATTACTGGACACTTCATTGCACTCCAGAGAGAAGAAATCCAGCTCCACCCACCAAACACCGACACAAGCTTCCCTAACCAAGAAACCTTGACAAGCCACCTGTACAAACCCACACACAGTGAGGAAACGCCACAATAAAGAGAACTCCACAAACTGCCAGAATACAGAAAGGACACCCCAAACTCAGCAATTTAAACAAGATGAAGAGACAGAGGAATACCCAGCAAGTAAAGGAACAGGATAAATGCCCACCAAACCAAACAAAAGAGGAAGAGATAGGGAATCTATCTGATAAAGAATTCTGAATAATGATAGTGAAATTGATCCAAAATCTTGAAATCAAAAAGGAATCACAGATAAATAGCCTGGAGACAAGGATTGAGAAGATGCAAGAAAGGTTTAACAAGGACCTAGAAGAAATAAAAAAGAGTCAATATATAATGAATAATGCAATAAGTGAAATTAAAAACACTCTGGAGGCAACAAATAGTAGAATAACAGAGGCAGAAGATAGGATTAGTGAATTAGAAGATGGAATGGTAGAAATAAATGAATCAGAGAGGAAAAAAGAAAAACGAATTAAAAGATATGAGGACAATCTCAGAGACCTCCAGGACAATATTAAACGCCACAACATTCGAATCATAGGGATCCCAGAAGAAGAAGACAAAAAGAAAGACCATGAGAAAATACTTGAGGAGATAGTAGTTGAAAACTTCCCTAAAATGGGGAAGGAAAAAATCACCCAAGTCCAAGAAACCCAGAGAGTCCCAAACAGGATAAACCCAAGGCGAAACACCCCAAGACACATATTAATCAAATTAACAAAGATCAAACACAAAGAACAAATATGAAAAGCAGCAAGGGAAAAACAACAAATAACACACAAGGGAATTCCCATAAGGATAACAGCTGATCTTTCAATAGAAACTCTTCAAGCCAGGAGGGAATGGCAAGACATACTTAAAGTGATGAAAGAAAATAGCCTACAGCCCAAATTATTGTACCCAGCAAGGATCTCATTCAAATATGAAGGAGAAATCAAAAGCTTTACAGACAAGCAAAAGCTGAGAGAATTCAGCACCACCAAACCAACTCTCCAACAAATACTAAAGGATATTCTCTAGACAGGAAACACAAAAACGGTGTATAAATTCGAACCCCAAACAATAAAGTAAATGGAAACGGGATCATACTTATCAATAATTACCTTAAACGTAAATGGGTTGAATGCCCCAACCAAAAGACAAAGACTGGCTGAATGGATAAAAAACAAGATCCCTACATATGTTGTCTACAAGAGACCCACCTCAAAACAGGGGATACATACAGACTGAAAGTGAAGGGCTGGAAAAAGATTTTCCATGCAAATAGGGACCAAAAGAAAGCAGGAGTAGCAATACTCATATCAGATAAAATAGACTTTAAAACAAAGGCTGTGAAAAGAGACAAAGATGGTCACTACATAATGATCAAAGGATCAATCCAAGAAGAAGATATAACAATTATAAAAATATATGCACCCAACATGGGAGCACCGAAATATGTAACACAAATGCTAACAAGTATGAAAGGAGAAATTAACAATAACACAATAATAGTGGGAAACTTTAATACCCCACTCACACCTATGGAAAAATAAACTAAACAGAAAATTAACAAGGAAACACAAACTTTAAACGATACAATAGACCAGTAAGACCTAATTGATATCTATAGGACATTTCATCCCAAAACAATGAATTTCACCTTTTTCTCAAGCACACACGGAACCTTCTCCAGGATAGATCACATACTGGGCCATAAAGCTAGCCTTGGTAAATTCAAAAAAATTGATATAATTCCTAGCATCTTTTCTGACCACAATGCAGTACGATTAGATCTCAATTACAGGAGAAAAACTGTTAAAATTCCAACATATGGAGGCTGAACAACATGCTGCTGAATAACCAACAAATCACAGAAGAAATAAAAAAAGAAATCAAAATTTGCATAGAAACGATTGAAAATGAAAACACAACAACCCAAAACCTGTGGGACACTGTAAAAGCAGTCCTAAGGGGAAAGTTCATAGCAATACAGGCATACATCAAGAAACAAGAAAAAAGTCAAATAAATAACCTAACTCTACACCTAAAACAACTACTAAAGGAAGAAATGAAGAACCCCAGGGTTAGTAGAAGGAAAGAAATCTCAAAAATTAGGGCAGAAATAAATGCAAAAGAAACAAAAGAGACCATAGCAAAAATCAACAAAGCCAAAAGCTGGTTCTTTGAAAGGATAAATAAAATTGACAAACCATTAGCCAGACTCATCAAGAAACAAAGGGAGAAAAATCAAATCAATAAAATTAGAAATGAAAATGGAGCAATCACAACAGACAACACAGAAATATAAAGGATCATAAGAGACTACTATCAGCAATTATATGCCAATAAAATGGACAAAGGGGAAGAAATGGACAAATTCTTAGAAAAGGACAACTTTCCAAAACTGGACCAGGAAGAAATAGAAAATCTTAACAGACCCATCACAAGCACGGAAATTGAAACTGTAATCAGAAATCTGCCAGCAAACAAAAGCCCAGGTCCAGACAGCTTCACAGCTGAATTCTACCAAAAATTTAGAGAAGAGCTAACACCTATTCTACTCAAACTCTTCCAGAAAATTGAAAAGGAAGGTAAACTTCCAAACTCATTCTATGAGGCCACCATCACCCTAATACCAAAACCTGACAAAGATGCCACAAAAAAAGAAACTACAGGCCAATATCACTGATGAACATAGATGCAAAAATCCTTAACAAAATTCTAGCAATCAGAATCCAACAACACATTAAAAAGAGCATACACCATGACCAAGTGGGCTTTATCCCAGGGATGCAAGGATTCTTCAATATCTGAAAATCAATCAATGTAATACACCACATTAACAAATTGAAAAATAAAAACCATATGATTATCTCAATAGATGCAGAGAAAGCCTTTGACAAAAGTCAACATCCATTTATGATAAAAACTCTCCAGAAAGCAGGAATAGAAGGAACATACCTCAACATAATAAAAGCTATCTATGACAAACCCACAGCAAACATTATCCTCAATGGTGAAAAATTGAAAGCATTTCCTCTAAAATCAGGAACAAGACAAGGGTGACCACTTTCACCATTACTATTCAACATAGTTTTGGCCACAGCAATCAGAGCAGAAAAAGAAATAAAAGGAATCCGAATTGGAAAAGAAGAAGTAAAACTCCCACTATTTGCAGATGACATGATCCTCTACATAGAGAACCCTAAAGACTCCACCAGAAAATTACTAGAACTCATCAATGAATATAGTAAAGTTGCAGGATATAAAATCGACACACAGAAATCCCTTCATTCCTATACACTAATAATGAGAAAATAGAAAGAGAAATTAAGGAAACAATTCCATTCACCATTGCAATGAAAAGAATAAAATACTTAGGAATGTATCTACCTAAAGAAACTAAAGACCTACATATGGAAAACTATAAAACACTGGTGAAAGAAATCAAAGAGGATACTAATATATGGAGAAACATACCATGTTCATGGATTGGAAGAATGAATATAGTGAAAATGAGTATACTACCCAAAGCAATTTATAGATTCAATGCAATCCCTATCAAGCTACCGACGGTATTCTTCACAGAGCTAGAACAAATAATTTCACAATTTGTATGGAAATACAAAAAACCTCAAATAGCCAAAGCCATCTTGAGAAAGAAGAATGGAACTGGAGGAATCAACCCGCCTGACTTCAGGCTCTACTACAAAGCCACAGTCATTAAGACCGTATGGTACTGGCACAAAGACAGAAATATAGATCAATGGAACAAAATAGAAAGCCCAGAGATAAATCCATGCACCTATGGGCACCTTATCTTTGACAAAGGAGGCAAGAATATACAATGGATTAAAGACAATCTCTTTAACAAGTGGTGCTGGGAAAACTGGTCAACCACTTGTAAAAGAATGAAACTAGAACACTTTCTAACACCATACACAAAAATAAACTCAAAATGGATTAAAAATCTCAACGTAAGACCAGAAACTATAAAACTCCTAGAGGAGAACATAGGCAAAACACTCTCTGACATACATCACAGCAGGATCCTCTATGACCTACCTCCCAGAATATTGGAAATAAAAGTGAAAATGAACAAATGGGACCTAATTAAACTTAAAAGCTTCTGCACAAGAAAGGAAACTATAAGCAAGGTGAAAAGAAAACCTTCAGAATGGGAGAAAATAATAGCAAATGAAGCAACTGACAAACAACTAATCTCAAAAATATACAAGCAACTCCTACAGCTCAATTCCAGAAAAATAAACGACCCAATCAAAAAATGGGCCAAAGATCTAAATAGACATTTCTCCAAAGAAGACATACAAATGGCTATAAACACATGAAAAGATGCTCAACATCACTCATTATCAGATAAATGCAAATCAAAACCACAATGAGGTACCATTTCACACCAGTCAGAATGGCTGCGATCCAAAAGTCTACAAGCAATAAATGCTGGAGAGGGTGTGGAGAAAAGGGAACCCTCTTACACTGTTGATGGGAATGCAAACTAGTACAGCCATTATGGAGAACAGTGTGAAGATTCCTTAAAAAACTGGAAATAGAACTGCCTTATGATCCAGCAATCCCACTGCTGGGCATACACACTGAGGAAACCAGAATTGAAAGAGACACGTCTACTCCAATGTTCATCGCAGCACTGTTTATAATAGCCAGGACATGGAAGCAACCTAGATGTCCATCAGCAGATGAATGGATAAGAAAGCAGTGGTACATATACACAATGGAGTATTACTCAGCCATGAAAAAGAATACATTTGAATCAGTTCTAATGAGGTGGATGAAACTGGAGCCTATTATACAGAGTGAAGTAAGCCAGAAAGAAAAACACCAATACAGTATACTAACGCATGTATATGGAATTTAGAAAGATGGTAACAATAACCCTGTATACGAGACAGCAAAAGAGACACAGATGTATAGAACAGTCTTTTGGACTCTGTGGAAGAGGGAGAGGGTGGGATGATTTGGAAGAATGGCATTGAAATATGTATAATATCATATATGAAATGAGTCGCCAATCCAGGTTCGATGTATGATACTGGATGCTTGGGGCTGGTGCACTGGGATGACCCAGAGAGATGGTATGGGGAGGGAGGAGGGAGGAGGGTTCAGGATGGGGAACACCTGTATACCTGTGGCAGATTCATTTCAATAAATGGCAAAACCAATACAATATTGTAAAGTTAAAAAATAAAATTAAAAAAAATTAAAAAAATAAAGTCCACCAATTTAAATGTAAACCTCATTCAAAACATCTTCACAGAAACACTTACAATAATATTTTGCCAAATATCTGGACACCATGGCCCCATCAATCAATGTGACATAAAATTAACCATCTCAAATATCTAAAATAAAAAAGACTAGTAAAACCAAATGTGGATAATCTGTAGAAGCAATTCCAAGGCACACACATTGCTGGAGGACATGATACAGCCATAATGGGTTAAGGAAAATATTGGAAAATTGGGGTATATGACATGATACAGCCATATTGGGGTATTGGAAAATATTAGGGTCATTTATTATAAGTTAAATATACATCTATCATATAGACCAGCAATTCTACTCTAAGAGATATGAAAACACTTGTTCACACAAAGATCTGCATGCACGTGCATATACCAGTGATGTTTATAATAGCCAACTGTCAGAAACAACTCAAATTGCTATTAACTGGTAAATGGATAAATTGTGGTGTATTGATACAATAGAATACTATTCAACACTAGTAGGAGCAAGCTACTGATAATTCAGCATTGTGGATGAATCTCTGAAACATTTGCTATATGGAATAAAGCACCTGTAAATGCCTTAGGAAGCATCACTATGAACAAAGCTAGAGGAGGTGATGGAATTCCAGTTGAGCTCTTTCAAATCCTGAAAGATTATGCTGTGAAAGTGCTGCATTCAATATGCCAGCAAATTTGGAAAACTCAGCAGTGGCCACAGGACTGGAAAAGGTCAGTTTTCATTCCAATCCCAAAGAAAGGCAATGCCAAAGAATGCTCAGACTACCGCACAATTGCACTCATCTCACACGCTAGTAAAGTAATGCTCAAAATTCTCCAAGCCAGGCTTCAGCAATACATGAATCACGAACTTCCAGTTGTTCAAGCTGGTTTTAGAAAAGGCAGAGGAACCAGAGATCAAATTGCCAACATCCGTTGGATCATCAAAAAAGCAAGAGAGTTCCAGAAAAATATCTATTTCTGCTTTATTGACTATGCCAAAGCCTTTGACTGTGTAGATCACAATAAACTGTGGAAAATTCTTAAAGAGATGGGAATACCAGACAACCTGACCTGCCTCCTGAGAAATCTGTATGCAGGTCAGGAAGCAACAGTTAGAACTGGATATGGAACAACAGAATGGCTCCAAATTGGAGTATGTCAAGGCTGTATATTGTCACCCTATTTATTTAACTTATATGGAGACTACACCATGAGAAATGCTGGGCTGGATGAAAAACAAGCTGGAATCAAGATTGCCAGTAGAAATATCAATAACCTCAGATATGCAGATGATACCACCCTTATGGCAGAAAGTGAAGAAGAACTAAAAAGTCTCTTGATGAAAGTGAAAGAGGAAAGAGAAAAAGTTGGCTTAAAGCTCAACGTTCAGAAAACTAAGATCATGGCATCCGGTCTCATCATTTCATGGCAAATAGATGGGGAAACAGTGGCTGACTTTATTTTTGGGGGCTCCAAAATCACTGCAGATGGTGATTGCAGCCATGAAATTAAAAGATGCTTACTCCTTGGAAGGAAACTTATGACCAATCTAGACTTTATATTAAAAAGGAGAGACATTACTTTGTCAACAAAGGTCCATCTAGTCAAGGCTATGGTTTTTCCAGTGGTCATGTATGGCTGTGAGAGTTGGACTGTGAAGAAAGCTGAGTGCCGAAGAATTGATGCTTTTGAACCATCGTGTTGGAGAAGATTCTTGAGAGTCCCTTAGACTGCAAGGATATCCAACCAGTCCATCCTGAAGGAGATCAGTCCTGGGTGTTCATTGGAGGGAGTGATGTTGAAGCTGAAACTCCAACGCACTTGATGCAAAGAGCTGCCTCATTTGAAAAGACCCTGCTGCTTGGAAAGGTTGAGGGCAGGAGGAGAAGGAGATGACAGAGGATGAGATGGTTGGATGGCATCACCAACTCAATGGACATGGGTTTGTGTAGACTCCGGGAGTTGGTGACGGACAGGGAGGCCTGGCGTGCCTCAGTTCAATATATCACTAGTTGCCAGGGACTGAGGCGAGAGGAAGAGATAAACTATAAAAGGATTCAAGGGAACTTTTGAAGGGGAAGAAATTATTTCACATATATAGATTATGATTTTAGTTATAGATTGTTAACATCTCTCAAAACTCATCAAACTGTCTACTCAAGAGGATAAGTTTTAGTGATGTAAATTATATTCCAAAAAACTAATGTTAAAAAATGGACCAAGAGATGCATTAATTAATTATCAAATATTTTCAAACAATTTCTAATAATTGTTTTCAGATTATAAAAACTGAAATTATTGAAAATATTCAACTAGTATTTGGTATTGTATCATTATTATTTTCTCATATCAATAAATTATTCTTTGATAATTAGTCTATAAATTAAAACTGAAAGATCAATCTCTGTCTCTCTGTATTATACACACATGCATATACACACAAATGCACACACACAGTTTTCTGAAACACTAGAAGGATAACAAAGATTTCCTTCTTATTGGCAAAAAAAATGACATGATGGAATAATGTGTGAGTAGGAACCAGATTTTCCCCTTTTCCATAGTGTGCTGTTAGTGTAGAGACACTCACCTGGAGCAAAATTAAGGCAGCCAGTTTAAGAATCATGAATTTGGTAGGTCAAACTTACATTAATGCTGTTACCAGTGACTATTAAAGGGTTGTTTGAGAGCAGAGGCAGAGGTGGGGGAAATGTGGCAGTTGCCATGCAGTGGTGAAAATTACAAGTTCAGGTTCTCTCAAGAGGAAGCCCCTGGGGTCTTCCGTAAATAGTTGATGAGACGTTTTCCTTTCAATGGCAGGTAGGTGTGAGCCTGGGAGATAGGTTTGACACTAACTCTAATGAGCACATAATGTTCCAAATTCCGATGTTTTGATCTTTGATGTAACAGAAGCTGTTTCTACACTAAGCCTTCAAACAAACTGAAAGCAAAAGGATATGTGATGTTTATGAATGCATTTGAATATCAGAGCTGCATGTTTATTTTAAAACAGGTAGACATGATCTGCATTGGAGGACATGAAATGAGGTCCACAACTGCCTGGGTTTGGGGAGCTTCCAGTCCTGACTCTGTCCCTATCCCAACCCTGTGATTAGACAAGGCACTTGGTTTTTCTACATCTCATTTTCTCTACCAATAAAATGGGAGAGTTTAACTATGTTTAAATTTAATTTTAAATATGAAATTTAGCTTAAATATTAAACTAAAAACAACTGATTTTAGGACCCAAGTGTATTTTGTTGGGCATTTTTGTTTTGGCATGTATTTTTAAATGAAATAATGTTGCCAACATTGAAAAATGAAGAGATTTTATACAACATACAGATTTACAGCTCCTTCAGAACACCTTAAAGTTATTCAAACTTAATTTAAACATGAGGCCAAACATCTGGATCAGTGGTACAGTTGGCATGTTTAAACAAGGTGTCACTCTCCATTAGCTGGAATCCTATTCCTCTATGTCACCTACCTGACTCCATAGACATGGGAGTGCATAACACCTGAACTCACTGCTACTAGATCCCTTCCATCCTTAAGATGCCATACCTCCAATTTATTATAATTGCTGTAAACAGCAAAAGCAGTGAGAACATCTACAGAAAAAAAAAAAAAAAAGCTGCTGCTAAGTCTGCTGCTAAGTCGCTTCAGTCGTGTCCGACTCTGTGCGACCCCACAGACGGCAGCCCACCAGGCTCCCCCGTCCCTGGGATTCTCCAGGCAATAACACTGGAGTGGGTTGCCATTTCCTTCTCCAATGCATGAAAGTGAAAAGTGAAAGTGAAGTCGCTCAGTCGTGTCTGACTCTAGCGACCCCATGGACTGCAGCCTACCAGGTTCCTCCGACCATGGGATTTTCCAGGCAAAAGTACTGGAGTGGGATGCCATTGCCTTCTCCATACTGCTGCTGCTGCTAAGTCACTTCAGTCGCGTCCTACTCTGTGCGACCCCATAGACGGCAGACCACCAGGCTCCCCCGTCCCTGGGACTCTCCAGGCAAGAACACTGGAATGGGTTGCCATTTCCTTCTCCAAAAAAAAAAAAAAAAAAAAGCTAAAATCTAGCAATTGTTTATTTTATTGTACAATGCCAATTGCTGCCACCGCATCCCAAATATCTTTCTTCTGATCAGAGAGTAACTTCCAAGGAAGTTATTTCACATAAGAGGGGAGAGAATGCAAGCGAACCCAAAGAAAATATCCACTGATTTGTAACTAACAACAGAACAGTTCAGTTCAGTTCAGTTCAATCTCTCAGTCATGTCGGACTCTTTGCCACCCCATGAATCGCAGCATGCCAGGCCTCCTTGTCCATCACCAACTCCCAGAGTTCACTCAGACTCACATTCATCGAGTCAGTGATGCCATCCAGCCATCTCATCCTCTGTCGTCCCCTTCTCCTCCTGCCCCCAATCCCTCGTAGCATCAGAGTCTTTTCCAACGAGTCAACTCTTCTCATGAGGTGGCCAAAGTACTGGAGTTTCAGCTTTAGCATCATTCCTTCCAAAGAAATCCCAGGGCTGATCTCCTTCAGGATGGACTGGTTGGATATCCTTGCAGTCTAAGGGACTCTCAAGAGTCTTCTCTAACACCACAGTTCAAAAGCATCAATTCTTCAGCGTTCAGCCTTCTTCACAGTCCAACTCTCACATCCATACATGACCACTGGACAAACCATAGCCTTGACTAGATGGACAAAATAATGTCTCTGCTTTTCAATATGTTATCTAGGTTGGTCATAACTTTCCTTCCAAGGAGTAAGCGTGTTTTAATTTCATGGTTGCAGTCACCATCTGCAGTGATTTTGGAGCCCAAAAAAATAAAGTCTGACACTGTTTCCACTGTTTCCCCATCTATTTCCCATGAAGTGAGGGACCGGTTGCCATGATTCATAATAAAGTTTCCTGATCTGATCAGTCAGCAGTTGAAGCATTGTACCCACTCCATCCAGGAATATTAGCATCATTATTAAATGCAACTGAATGGACAATTTGAGCATTTTTGACCAGATCCTACACCATGTAATAAGAATACAAAGATCCATAAGACACAATCCTCATAGTTTCAGACACTTAAATATATACTTAATATAATGTAAAATGTATGTAATTAAACATAATAATAATCACAAAATATTTTAATCAATGTGTTAACAGAAGTAGATACAGTTCAGAGGTAACATGAAAAAAAGCGGTTCTTCAGAGGCTTCGCATTTACTGTTTTTCTGTCTGGAACATTCTTCCCCTAGCTTTCACATGGTTCATTCTTTCTCCTCCTTCACATGTCTTTGCTGATCAAGATTTTTAAATTGAAACTACCTCTCTCCCTAGCCTTAGCACCCTAAACTTTTTCCTGCTTTATTTTCTCCATAGCATTGATGACTATCTTTCATTCTATATATTTCACTAATTTATTTTTATTATTTTGATTATTATTCACAACCCCTACTAGAATGTAAGCTCCATGAGATACAGATTTTTTTTTTAATGTTTTGTTTACAACCATTTCCATATTTGCTAGAAGAGTGTATGGATATAGAAGGTGTTGGGTGAATATTGGTTGAATGATGCAATGAATGAAGTCATCAGCTTTCCTCGAGAAGGTCAGGGCAAACTTCCTAAAGAGATGATCCATGAACACATGGGTTTCGAAGGATGAGTAAAAATTCATTATGTTACCTGATGAACTTAGGGGAGAGCATTTAATAAAAGAGAGCTGCAAAGGCAAGAATGTGAGAAACATCACTGAATATTCAAGATGAATGAGTATTTAGAGTTATTACATATATCAATATATTGCATCGATAATAGTAGTAGTGTAATTTTACAAGTTACAGCTCCAAAGAGTGTTAGATACTCTCATGAGCTCTCATTTCACTCTCATAAACCCTATGAGATCATTAGAATTCACTTTACTTTTCAGATGAGAAAGTTGGAGCTCAAACAGATTATATTTTGCCCAAAGCCACAGGGCTAGTAAACACCAAAGTAAAAGTTTTAGTTACTCAGTAGTGTCTGACTCTTTGCAATCCCATGGACTGTAGCCCTCCAGGCTCCTCTGTCCATAGAATTCTCCAGGAAAGAATACTGGAGTGAGTTGCCATCCCTTCTCTAGGGGATCTTTCCGACCCAGGAATTGAACCCAGGTCTCCTGTGTTACAGGCAGATTCTTTACTGTCTGAGCCACTGGGGAAGCCCACTGAATCTCTGAGTCTGGACATATTGACTTTTCTACCAAATTCACCTATTTGTCTCCTGCATTGCAGGCAGATTCTTTACCATCTGAGGCACCAGTAAATGCCAAAATGACATTTAAATAAGTTTGATGCCTTGACACCTGTGCTGTTTCAATAGGTAGACTGCAGTCTGACTTTAGACAGTACTGGCTCCATCATTAACTAGCCAGGTGTTCACCTTAGTCAAGTATAACTGATGACTCTCATGACTTAAAACCTTTTAAGAATATTTTCATGAGTCACATACATGACAGAAAGACTGGATTACATACAAAATCTTCATTTCTTTGCTCTAAAATGACTTACTTGCAACTCTAATTGATGTTACCCATCCCAAATTCCATTTCTTTATCTGTGTGTATAAAGATACACATGCACTCTGTGATAAGAAGCCAAAAGTTTCAACTAAAGTCTCCTTTGTCATTTGCAAAATTCCTTTATGGTATTCTAAAAGAAAAGAAAATGGAAGGGGAAGTTAGAGACAGAGAAAAAGATAACTTCTGATTTCAAAACATACTAATCTTGTCTCTCTAAGGCCTGCTATTAGGCATTTGTTTAGCTGGTGCTGATTTGAAAACCAATTGAATATACAGTGTTTATTTCAAAGCATTATTTTCCTCTGCCACTCTGTAATTTTTCTGGAAGAATATTTGCATTTAGATGCCACCTGTATAAAGAGATGGATATGACCATAAACAATTTGAAGACAATGAGAAAAAAAAATAGTTAAACCAAAGTGAAGGAAAAGGCAGTTGCAAAGGCAAGAAGTGAGAAGATAAAATGAGGAAAGGGGACTCATTGATTAAGCTTCACATAAAATAATGGAATATCAAAAGAGACACAGGAAAGAGTAAGAACAAGTCAAAGGAAAATCAAAGGCAATGAGGGTGCTATTTTTGTATATTAAAACATAATTAGCATTCATCATGCTATTTTAAAGGGGAAGTGGAAAATTGAGGGAGACAGAAAAGCAAAGGAGAGGAGTGAATAAATGGTTGTAGATAACAATAAAGGAATAAAACAGAAATAACTGGAAAAATTCTACAACCCAAGCCTAAGTATAAACAGGATGAAATGCTATTTTTATAATGCTATAAAAATTTCCAGAAAGCCATTCATTCATTCAGTCAGTCAGTGTTTGCAGGGTACTTACTGTATTCCAGGCCCATGCCAGATGCTGGAAATATGAAAATGAATAGGCATAATTTTTCCTTCAAGAAAACTAGAAATGGACACTTTGGTTAGGATCACATTTTTAGAGAAGAAATTCAAAAATCGTTTCATATTGCCTCTCACTACAGAATCAAAATGTGTGATTTGAAATATTAAACTATCTTACATTACCCCTCAGACTCTATCTTTTGGATAAGGATGCTTTTTGGCCTGTACTTGGCATTCTGTGTAACTTGTATATGTCACAGGTTTCAAAGACAGAGGAAGGAAGGGGCAGAGGACAAGAAAAAACAGTAAGAGATAAACTTTGCAATTTGTAAAGATTAAAGTAAAGAACATAGGTCTGGTGCAAGTCATGTTTTAACAGAATAAGTGCTTGCTTGTTTTCTTGGAATCATCCATAAGACCAGGAAAAAATTAGTTACGTGCACACAAACGTGGATGTACGTGTGCACACATTCATGTCAGGTGGCTGGGGGATCTCAGTACACAGATGACTGATTACACTGAAGCCAGTGAAGATCTGAATTACGCTGAAGGAAAGACTCAAAGGAGTTGAGCCAGAGAAGAATTCTGTGTGTGATCATGCACTGAGTAAAGCAAGCCATTAAGTGGAGAAAAAGAGTTCTGAGTAAACCCAAGAATATTATATTTAACCCAGCAACTAACAACAGCCTACAAACTTTCCCCTGAATTTTCAGTGTTTTGATACTCCATGCATTTTTCTTATTGGTACTTGATTATTCTACCTGGGCCACAGATTTAGTCTGAGCACATAGGTGTGGTCTCCTATTTGATTTTGCTCAATGGTTCTTATTAATTCTGGCTACTTATTAAGCATTCAGTATCATCTGAAACCTGATCCTATACTCTCTTTCCTATATTATTTCTCCTTTTTCCCTTTGGCAAATCAAGTATTCTCTAATTTTAAGGAATGTCTACAATTCTATATTTCCAAGCCTAAGTGTATTCTGTTGAATCTGCCTCCTTCTTCGCATCACTTCATTCTCAGACCTTACCCACTCATGATCCAGTTCAAACATTACCTCTTCCATGAAATCCTCCTTGATGTTGCCAGGTGGAAATAACCACTACCATCTCTGAATTTCTATGGCACATTTTTTGGGTTTTGTCCATAGCATTGACTATGCTTGTGCTGTGCTTACTCACTCAGTCATGTCTGACTTTGCAACCCCATGGGCTGTAGACCACCAGGTTCCTCTGTCCATTGGGATTCTCCATGCAAGAATACCAGAGTGGGTTGCCATGCCCTCCTCCCATGGAGGATCCCATGCCCTGGATCTTCCCAACCCAGGGGTCGAACCCAGGTCTTCCTCATTGCAGGTGGATTCTTTACCAGATGCACCACCAGGGAAGCCCAAGAATACTGGAGTGGTAACCTATCCCTTCTCCAGGGGATCTTTCCAACCCAGTAATTGAACAAGGGTCTCCTGCATTGCCGGCGAATTCTTTACCAGCTGAGCTACGAGGGAAGATTAGAGTAATTTATACTATTCTCCCTTTATAGATTATAACCTCACTAAAGAAGTACCTGTTTCTGAGTCAACTTTATTTCACTTAAACAATATAACACCGTATCTGTCTGTAAATGACTAAATTAGAAGTGGAAAGGAACTCATGTAAGGGTGATTAGATGGAAACAGTAGAATAGGGGTAAAATAGAAGGAACTAGCAGTTGGAAAGAGGGACTGGCAATAATAAGAAGGTGATCAGTAAACTGGTCTGTAAATAATCAGAATACTATACTATTTGTTAACACTAGAAGATACCTTAAATAAACTGCCAGAAGTCAATTTAGAACATATATTCTATGTACTTAGTTTTATAGTTTATTAAACAATATCCAATTCAAGAATTACATTTTTCTAGTTAATTTGCTGGGGTTATCAAATGTGTTTATCCATTTTGGACGCATTAAAAACATTTATACAAAAGAAATGGTACCTTCACTCATAATTTCTCATGTTTTCTTTCTCTCTTTATATTTTATTTCTTTAATTGTATTTTACATGTTCAAAAAATAATTACATCATGTGCAATCACCTTGTCTATAGGGTTAAAAGCAAACATTTTAGCCTGCCAGGATTGATTTTACCAGACTAGGGAATCTGTCTGTGTATTTCTGATGCATTCTGGAGTCATGGTCTTGTGCCCCGATGTGATTAGCCCAGCAAATGTCTGAGGATGAACACCTGAGACCTTTTCAGGTAACCAGAATCCCTCACTGATGCAGTATCATTTCAGGTCCTGCACAACTACAGCCAACTAGCTTACAAGCTCTGTACATACTCTTCTTTCATACCTATGTTAAATATGTGTGGTGTGTTGGATTTTGTAAATAAATTCTGTCAAGTCACTGCAATTATTAGTTTACCAAAGTGCTAAACTCTATTGAACCAGATAAATTTATTCCCTTTATGGTCATCTTGAGAGTGTCTATGTTCATTCCAGAATTAGAGCCTTTCTCACTCTCTATCTGCACTCAGAGTCTTTGTATTATTTAAGGGATAGCTGTTAAGGGTTCCCCTCCTTTCCCTCGGCCCCGTGTTTCCAGAAGGCAATATCAGCCAGAGTCCGGTTCTGGTTGCTTATCTCAGTGCAGTGTCTTCTAACACGAAGGATGCGTTGCTTGTTTGTTGTTGCTCAGTCACCTGGTTGTGCCCAACCCTTTACAACCCCATGGACTGCAGCACATCAGGCCTCCTTGTCCCTTGCCACCTCCTGAAGTTTGTCCAAGTTCATTCCCATTGCATCGGTGATGCCATACAGCCATCTCATCCTCTGACTCCTTCTTCCTTATTTGTTAGGTGCCATTAACTGGCCCAAAATCTGGAGGCCCTTGGACCTCTTCCAATTCTTCTCTCTCTGCCTCCATTACTGCAGGGCAGCCTAAGATGTGTATACAAGTTTTGTCACCATGGGTAAGGGGCCTGTCCCTGAGCCAGACATCTGTTTCTGCCTCATCAGTCAGGGAATGGGTGGATCACTGTGTCATACTAGGGTTGATGGATCTGCAAGGCAATACATTTCCAGAAATCTCAAGTCAGATGTTTCAATCAGTATTAACACTGTAAATATGGTAAGCTGCTCTCTAGCTACATCCTGGTTTCCGGGTGGCTCAGAGGTAAAGAATCTGCCTGCCAATGCAGGAGATGCATGTTCAATCTCTGGGTCAGGAAGACCCCCTGGAAGAGGGCATGGCAACCCACTCCAGTATTCTTGCCTGGAGGATTCCATGGACGGAGGAGCCTGGGAGTCTGTGCAGTCCATGGGGTCACAGAGTCTGAAACAATAGAGCACAGCACAGTGGCAGCACATCCATCTCTAAGCTGCTTCCAAATTCAGCAATGGAAGATAGGGATGTTAAATATTGGCACCCTGAAATTCCAAACAAGTTATTTTGATCATCTTTATTGGTAGCAAATCTACCTTCTTTGAATATGCCTTTATACTTTAAAACAGCCAAAGATATTTTGTAAGTCTCTGGGTACGATTGTGTGGTGGGTCGGATGGCTAGGAAAAAAATTGAATGATGCAATTTGAGACTATAAAAAAAGTGAAACCAGTGGCTTTGTTTGATTCCTTAAGCTGGCACGGAATGCAGGTTTTCAGAAACAGTTTTGAGCCGCAGTTGCATCATTAGCACAGATTCACAACCTCCCAAGGTGATGACTTGGAATGATAGTAGTCATTTAGATGTGCAATTCCAATGTCCTTATTAAAAAATAAATCATACTATTTTGTAATTTCTCTTGGAACTTGAGAATTTCTGCTAGATACTTCAAACTGGATTATAACCCTCACCTAAGACTGGACTACTCATGGAATTGTTTTTATAACACTGTGCTTGTTGCTCTGCCAGAGAGTTGAGTTGAGAAACACTATAAGAAAAGTTCAATCACGACTTGCCACCATTTTTGTGCTGCTGTGTCATTAACAGCATATTCTAAGACATCGCATATTCTAATACACCTTTGAGAGCCCATGAAAGAACTTGAGTTAAATTTGTTACTAAATGAAAAAAAAAAGTCTCTTTCTAAGCCAAAGTTAATTATGATTTTCCTGTTATATTGTATGTTCTTATATTCAAAGGCATGAAAACTTACTTATAACCAAGTGGAGTAGAAATAAACAAATGCAAAAAGATAGAAAAAACTGTATTTACCTAAGATATTCTTATTAATGTCTTAATGGTGGCTCAGATGGTAAAGAGTTTGCTTGCAATGCAGCAGACCTGGGCTCGATCACTGTGTCAGGAAGATCCCCTGGAGTAGGAAATGGCAACCCACTCAAGTATTCTTGCCTGGGAAATCCGTGGACAGAGGAGCCTGGTGGGCTACAGTTCAGGAGGTCTCAAGGAGTCTGAAGCGACTTACCACACAACAGTGAAAAAAAGACTCACTAGGCTATTAGTCAGGAAGTCTACCTTAAAAATTCTGTTCTTCATTTGCAGTGTGATATTGACCAAGTTACTTCTCTTCACTAGACCCCAAATTCTTCATCTATAAAATAAAAAGACAAAACAGCATATCTCTCAGTTCCCTATCAGCCTGGAGAACTCTGTTTCTCTATGCCTTACCAGTGTGACCTTAGAAGAATCATTTAATATCTTCGAGCCTGACCCTCTTCGTATCTCCTCCAGAGTACACACCTTCATCTCAGCTGATAGCTGATCCACCCTTAGAACCCATTCTTTACTTCTACTTCTCAACTCCTACATTCAGTCTGCCAGCAAATCCTGTGGGTGCCAACTTCAACATATACTCAGAATCACTTCTTACCATTGCTGCATCCTGGTCTTCAAAACCTTGTGTGTATTTTATTCTTAGAGCACACCTTAATTTGGATTAGTCATCTCAATTTGTGCTAGCCATGTTTTAAGTGTTCAATAGCCACAGGTGATTAGTTGCTACTATATTGTGTAGCAAAAGTCTAGAGTACAAGCGTATTCACCTGCCTAACCAATGTCCCCATTTTAAAATTCCAAATAGAGCTACTTGCTTAAGTAACTTTTCATGCTCTAGGGAATTACAACCACCACTACCAAGCCCCCACCACTACAAATATACCACCATCAGCTTCTTCTCACTTTACGCTTCTCTCCATGAGACTGATCTGCTGCTTCTGCTGCCAAGTCACGTCAGTCGCGTCCAACTCTGTGCGACCCCATAGACGGCAGCCCACCAGGCTCCCCCGTCCCTGGGATTCTCCAGGCAAGAACACTGGAGTGGGTTGCATTTCCTTCTCCAATGCATGAAAGTGAAAAGTGAAAGTCAAGTCTCTCAGTCATGTCCAACTCTTCTCGACCCCATGGACTGCAGCCTACCAGGCTCCTCCACCCATGGGATTTTCCAGGCAAGAATACTGGAGTGGGGTGCCATTGCCTTCTCCGGAGACTGATCTACTAATCTCCAAATCAAGTCTTGCATGAATGTTCATGATTAATAATACCTTGATACATTTCTTTATGTATTCAACGATCTTTTATTGAGCTTGTGCTACCCACCGTAAACTATCATTCTTCCATAAAACTACCTCTTTAAGAGGAACACTGAAGTAGACTGCTGTTTCCCTAAGGTATATATTTATGTCTAGTGGTAAGATTCAAGTTAAATTAGGGGTCAGGAAAAGAAA
Source organism: Bubalus kerabau (assembly GCF_029407905.1). Lineage (NCBI taxonomy): Eukaryota > Metazoa > Chordata > Mammalia > Artiodactyla > Bovidae > Bubalus > Bubalus kerabau. The sequence goes on along the minus strand of NC_073630.1, from coordinate 46,753,584 downwards.
CAAAAAGGATAATTTAAGGTCTAGGTAGATTTTTTTTCTTGCTCTTTATATCATAAATACAGTTGCTTTCTCTGCTTATGAATTATAGGAGTTAAGATCAACATTTTTCCCCCATTCCTTCATTCGTTTATTAGTTTAGTGATCTATTTATTGATCATTATGGAACAAGCACTAACTTAGTGCTATAAAAATGCAACTATATGTTCTCCAGCCTCATCAAAGAAATTAGACTGCTTTTTCTTGATGACTTTTCAAGGTAACATCTAAGTATCCTAAAGGGAAACAGCAACACGAATCTTTGGATATGTTAAGTGCACACTCACTTGTACTATGCATAACCTAAGTGGGCATTTTTTCTAACTTCTTTTCTAAAGTCTTTAAGCAAAGTAAGTTGTCAAAATAATAAAGTCATTTTATCAAGTGTTGAAGCGTGAAAGTCATCTTATTTTTCCCTTCCATAGGATTTCAGTGATAAAGAATCATTGAGTAATTGATAATTCAATTGATCATTAATAAAGATCATCTAGTCCTGCACTTTACTCCATGGAAAATGCATTCAGACAAAAGGAGTAAGTAGTTTTTATTAGGACCATATAATTAAAAGCAATGGTGGTATTACTGGGATTTTTTAATACTGGATTTTCATTGTTTTTAACTCTTGGTACAAAGAAAAGCCTGGGAAGTTTGTCTTTGTTCTCTGATTTCTTCTCCTTTGAGAATTACACAGTATTAAGGAGATGATGGATTCCTTTGCTAAAGATGGTGATTACCTGTAAATAATCAAGGAGCCCTCCAAAGATGGACGGAGACGCTCCATTCCTGCGGGTATGAAAGAGCTTGAGAGGTCAAGAGAAAGGCTGTCAGGTTGAGCCACTGGAGGGCACCAAATTATCTCTTTTAACTGAACTATCCACTTGTGGAGAGGAGCTAGAGCTACTGGCTTGCAACTATATCTTGCATGGGTGTGAAGACAGAGGAAGAGAAATTCCCACAATGCTAATTTTAATTCCACAGGCATAAAGCTAAAAGAAAACCAAACACACACCAGGAATTCACAGGTAGGTATTATTTCCTGGGATCAGAGTTCCTCCTAGCTTATGCCAGACCTTCAGTGGTCCAAGACCCTAGGGACTGATACTCTGTACTTTACAAAGTGAATCTTTGGAGAAGACCAAGAAAGGTTGGTGCAGAGACTTTACTGAACCAGGATGATTTTTCACCTTTATTTTAGACTGTTCAGCCAGAGTCACTTGCCAATAGCCTCAGGAAAATATAAGATGAATGTACATCTGTTCCGAAACCTACAGAATCATCTGTTTTCATGGAGATAGGACTCGTCAGCATGTCATCCCGTTTCTTATAATTCACCCTGTTTGTCCTCCAACTGATTTAGGTAGCATTTCACTTGGTGACCCCCAAAGCCCATTAATGAGTTTGATATTCATTTTCTGCTATGCTAGTTCTTCATTTGTCTTAGAGGTGGCAAGAAGCAATGAAATGTTACCTGGCATCTCTGTTCTATAGCAAGAGGAGATAATTGAGACTCCAGAGCAAAGCCACAGGCTCACTTTGGAAAGCAAGCAAACTCCAGTAATATGTGTTGCCATTCAGAGAGTCACAAATCTTCAACACAGTTACAATCTGATGATTATCATGAACAGAATAAAGAGTTCTGGTTTAGCCTACAGAATAAGAAGTGAACAGACTAGCCTGGGTGTCTCAATTAGTGTTTAAGAACAAACAAATTAATAAAAAAAAATAAAAAAGAACACGGTGTTCCATTTCTCAGTAGGGCACTTTGTAGAGCTCTGGAAGATGCCATGTAAAATAAATTTATCTAGTACCAGGGTTTAATTTGTCCTTCTACGTGAATGCCTTCTGAACAATACAGCTAACCTCAGAAACATCCCCAGAAATCCCAGTAATACAGCTGATTGCTTTTATATCACACCACTAAAATCGGCAGAAAATGGATCGTCCAGGTTTAACCACTGTTCTATTAGACAAGGCATGGAGAAGGTACTGGTCCACGGGTCCATGGAGAATTCACTGAAATTCTAGTGAATTCTACCTCTTAACTAGGTATGTTGTTTATAGTATTCTACCCAGCAATTCTAATTCTGCGTATGAAAGTCTGTTAGTCATGCAGTCGTGTCCAGCTCTTTGTGACCCCATGGACTGTAGCCTGACAGGCTTCTCTGTCCATGGAATTCTCCAGGCAAGAATACTGCAGTGGGTAGCCATTTCCTTCTCCAGGGGATCTTCCCAACCCAGGGTATCCTGCATTGCAGGTAGGTTCTTTACCATCTGAGCCACCAGAGAAGCCCCTTGTATTCTATAAGAAGGCACTTCTTATTTTACTTATGGAGGTTAACCAAAAGAATAATAGTAATGATTAAAAACTATAATTGGCATAGTATTATGCCAATAATAGGAATAATTAAAAACTATAATTCTTCTATAATTGGCAAAGCACTTTTCATCTATTTTTCCTAGTTAATCCTTTCAACAACCTATGAGGTTAACATTATTATTCAATATTAAAATATAGACAAAAATAAAGAAAAACTAAGGCATGGAGAGGTTGAACAACTTAAGACCATGCAGTAAGTGGTAAAGTAGGGCTCAGATTCTCATTTTTAAGGCAAGTATATCCACAGATTACTGGAATTTTAACGTGAGTATGTCTTCTACAATGTTCTCGGTTCAAATGGTGTAATTTTGTTGATGCCTGTACGCATTTACTAAGTGAGTGTGAAAATGTTTCTGCCTCCTTGTTTCCCATAGAAAGCTATTTATTATTTGTAATATTGTTTGCTCTGTGAATATTTATTTTAGCTACTGAATTACAAGCTCCTTGGAAGTAGGGACCTGCCTCATTCATCTTTACATCCTCCCACAGCCTAGCACAGTGTCTATCCATATAATTGATCTTCAAATCTTTGTTGAATTATGTTGAATTCATTGCTATAGTAAAGTTTGTAATGATCTGAGGCATCATGCCAAATGATGGCTGCTTGAATTTCTTCCAAGACCAGAAGTGAGTTATTTAATCTATTTTGAACAAAAGCAACTTTTGAAACTAATAGAAAAACTATAATTATGATGAACTATGGAAATCCTTAGCAGTGTCCCTGCTTCCTGCCTTTTAGACTAAAGTACCTGAAAACATTTGAGAAGTTGGAGAGGTGGAGACAGTTTTGTAGAAGCAAGCAAAATGCAGCAATTTTTCAGGATATATTCTTACAGTTTTGTCTAGTAGCAGCCCATGGATCTATCCATCTAATCTCTAGCCCAATGGATTGCACTGACCTGAAGAATCCATCATTGTCTCTCTGGAAACTCCTGTAGAAGAAGGCTTGTGTGTCTTCTGTGGGCTGGTGAGTGAAATTAGTCTTCTCTTGGCTTCACAGACATTCCCAGACAAAGGCTGGTAGCAAACTTTGACATGTTCACAGAGAGCAGATCGAAAACATATTTGTGCTTGTGGGGTATGGAGGAGAAGAGGAAGACAAATCATTATATAAGAGATGAAAAACTGGGAATGGGTACCCTGAAGGCAAGGAAATTTAAACTGGATATTTGAAGATTTTTTTGATGTGGAATATACACAAGGTACACTCATCTGCCATGATTATGACTGATGTTGGCTTGGACTGAAAAGTAGCAGTGGATAGCACATCACCCAGAGATCCCCTATCATTTTGCTCTTATTCTATATAACACCTTCTCTCTGATGAAAAATGTACTCTCCTTTCAAGATACATCTTCTCCATGAAAGAACCCTGGTTCTCCAACAATATTAATTATCTTCACGGTAGTTTGTATCTCACTCAGCACACATCACACTTTTTACTTTTTTTTTTTTTTTTTTTTTTGTCTACTTGACTATCTGCTAGACTGAAAGCTTAGGATGCAGGCTTGCTCAATTGTGTCCAACTCTTTGCAACCCCATGGACTGTAGTCTGCCAGGCTTCTCTGTCCATGGAATTTTCCAGGCAAGAATACTGGAGTGGGTTGCCATTTCCTACTCCAGGGGATCTTTCCAATCCAGGGATTGAACCCTCATGTCCTGCATTAGTAGGTAGATGCTTTACCACTGCATCACCTGGGAAGCCCATGTTTAGGGTAGGATGCAACAAATATGGTTATTTTATTTTTATATGCCTTGTGCTTGGTAGAGTGGTTAGCATGTACTAAATGATCAGTGGGAATTAAAGGGAAAAAAGAAGAAGAGAAGAAAGAAAGAAGAAGAGAGAAGAGGTGTATTAGGAAAGGAACTCTAATGCAACACAGGTCCTTGAGCTGTTCGTGGTATAGAGTGAGAATTTAATAGTGCTGCTTAGGGAATGGCATGGTACCATCAACAAGCCAGCATCAGAAGCTAAATGATTCCACCATAATGTTTAATTGCCCCCATCTTAATGCCTCTAAGCTCAAAGAAAATTGTGTTTCTACCAAAAGACTCCAACTGCCCCTGAAGAACCTAGACTCAGTGCAGTCTGTTTAAAGAGGCAGGGAGCTGCAGCATCTGGCAGACTTGGGAGCCAACACTCCAAGTCTAGAAGCTTCAGGGATTAGTACCAGAACTGAAAGGATGACAGCGCTCCATGGCAGGAAGCACAAGGCAAGGATGACTTGGAATGTCCACAAAACCATGTAGACCAGATAAGGGCAGAAGAGTGACAACATTCCTGTTTTTATTGGGCAAACACTGTCACCAGTCTGTTAGTGAAGAAGAATTAGGTACTGACAGAACACTTGGAAATATTCTGTACAGGTCATTGTATATGTATGGATAAACTGCATATAGTTCCCTACCCTAGGGATGGGTTCAATCATTCTCAATAAAGTTTTTTCTTTATGAAGTCTCAAGTTAACATGCCTATCTAAAGATCAATATTATTGTCTATAGACATAAATAGATAAATACCTGGAAATGATGAGCTCTACCTGAAGATGGAAGCTCTACCTGAAGATTTTGATGCTCACTGTGTGTAAAACAGGTAATCACCCTTTAAGAAATTTCTAAGAGGGCTGTCTTCTGTGGGGCTGTGTACTATATCGAAGAAAACTTTCAATACTATTGTATTCCCAGATTTGCTTTTCTATTCCTATTCATGTCTAAGTGTATAATATAGATATTCAGATTCTACTCTGTTACATAACCAGGTCTTAAAGCAACATGAGGCTCTAGTCTCCCAGCTCTAGGCCTGGCTGTGCACAATATTTACCTGTATCCGGGGACCAAGGCTTTAGATTCCAGTCCATTCTTGTGATCTCGTTGTGACTCATTGGTCACCAGCATTTTCTACCAGGAGTTTGTGATATTCACGATGATGTATGTAAAAGCCTTTCAAGGAAGACTTCCACATACAGGAAGGAAGTTATTCCTCTCCCTCATCAGTTAAAAATAAATCTGTATGATATAGTTTTTAAAACTATTTTAAACAGTGTTTTTTCCCCCACTTGTTGGGTTGCAAAAGCATCTGTGACACAAGTGTCTACCCCTTCACCATATTCTAAGGAAGAAATAAATATCATTCTCCAGGTTTTCTACTCCATGAAATGGCAGCTCAGAAAGTAGAAGTGTATCATGTAAGGCATACAGAAGGTCAACTGCATAAGAGATAGAGAGCTGATGTTCCTAACCTAACCTGCAAGCAATTTAGTCCTTAAGCCATTGACACACTCTTCTATGTAAAATTATACAGCTCTCAAAAATGCTGCCTAATAACTTTCACAGATGTTTTTACAGTTGAAAATATATGCTTGAAATGCCACCTGCAGTTCATGGTTATATGATTTTTAAAAAGCATTGTGCCCTGTTCTGCAGTTGTGATCATCAAGATTGTTTTTTAAAATATCAGCTTAATTTGACCACAATTGCCATATTAGAAGTTTTCAATGGAAACTTGGAAGACCAGTTGTTTCAGTGTGAAAAGCATGACATTCGAAAGCCAGAGAGCTGAAGGCACTTTTGTGTTTAGCTTGGTTGATTGTTTATAATTTTTATGAACCTGAGATAGTTGTGAGACTACATTTAGAGCTCAACGTTATCTCTCTACCCTTCCCCCTTAAGAGTTTGGGATTGGCAGATGCAAACCACTATATATAAAATAGATAAACAATAAGGTCCTACTGTGTAGCACAGGGAACTATATTCAATCTCTTATTATTTAGTCTCTCACTCATGTCTGACTGTTTTGCAATCCCATGGATTGTAGCCCACCAGGCTCCTCTGTACAAGGGATTTCCCAGGTAAGAATACTGGAATGGGTTGCCATTTCCTTCTCCAGAAAATCTTCCCAACCCAGGGATTGAACCCACATTTCCTGCATTGGCAGGCAGAATTTTTTAACAATTAGTCACCACAAAGCCCAAAAAAAAAAAAAAAACAAAAAAAAAAAAACAAAGCCCAAATATCTTGTAATAACTTATAATGAAAAAGAATATATATGTATAACTGAATCATTTTGCAGCACACCAAACAAACACAACATTGTAAATCAACTATACCTCAATAAAAAGTATTTTTTAAAAAAAAACAATAAAGGTTTACTGAAGGAATACTAATAGTAATTTGAATGAGGTGAGGCCAGGGAATGTGAATGTCCCCAAATCCTGATTCAGTACTCAGAGAACCCTGTGCAAGTGTCCAGCTGCACTGGTTCTGGAGTCAACAGTCCATATGACTCAGTCAAATGTGGCTGCACAACTGCCAGACTGTTTTTTTAAGTCTTGGGGCAAAGTATTAGGAATAAAAATCAGTATTGCTCTTTGATCACTGTCCAAGAAGCTTAGTTTCCTAGAGCTTTGGTGATAAAGTAAAAAACAAACAAAAGAGCTGTGTGACTTAAAAGAGCAGAAAAGTATTGTTCCACAGTTCTAGAGGTTGGAATTCCAAAATCAAAATTCTAGAATTCTAGTAGGGAATCCTTGACATGTTTTAGCTTGGACATACACTCAGCCTCCTCTCCCTGCATGTCTCCAAATCACCTTCCTTCGGCACATGTCCAAATTTCCCCCTTTCATAAGGACACCCCTTTTTATAAACCACATATGGGATTAGGGTCCATACTAAGGACATCCAGGTGGTAATAGTGGTAAAGAACACATCCGTCAATCAGTTCAGTTCAGTCACTCAGTTGAGTTCGATTCTTTGCTACCCCATGGACTGCAGAATGCCAGGCCTCCCTGTCCATCACCAACTCCTGGAGCTTGCTCAAACTCATGTCCATTGCATTGGTAATGCCATCCAACCATCTCATCCTCTGTCATCCCCTTCTCCTCCCGCCATCAGTCTTTCCCAGCATCAGGGGCTTTTTGAATGTGTCAGTTCTTCACATCAGGTGGCCAAAGTATTGGAGTTTCAGCTTCAGTATCAGTCCTTCCAAAGAATATTCAGGACTGATTTCCTTTAGGGTAGACTGGCTGGATCTCCTTGCAGTCCACGGGACTCTCAAGAGTCTTCTCCAACACCACAGTTCAAAAGCATCAGTTCTTCGGTGCTCAGCTTTCTTTATAGTCCAGCTCTCACATCCACACATGACTACTGGAAAAACCATAGCTTTGACTAGATGGACCTTTGTTGGTAAAGCAATGTCTCTGCTTTTTAATATGCTGTCTAGGTTGGTCATAACTTTTCTTCCAAGGAGCAAGTGTCTTTTAATTTCATGGCTGCAATCACCAACTGCAGTGATTTTGGAACCCCAAAAAATAAAGTCTCTCACTGTTTCTATTGTTTCCCCATCTATTTGCCATGAAGTGATGGGACCAGATGCCATGATCTTAGCTTTCTGAATGTTGAGCTTTAAGCCAACTTTTTCACTCTTAAAGCCAACTTTTTCAACTCTTTCACTTTCATCAGGAGACTCTTTAGTTATTCTTCACTTTCTTCCATAAAGCTGGTGTCATCTGGGGTTATTGATATTTCTCCCGGCAACCTTGATTCCAACTTGTGCTTCATCCAGTGCAGCGTTTCTCATGATGCACTCTGCATGTAAGTTAAATAAGCAGGGTGACAATATACAGCCTTGACATACTCCTTTCCCGATTTAGAACCAGTCTGTTGTTCCATGTCCAGTTCTAACTGTTGCTTGTTGACCTGCATACAGATTTCTCAGGAGGAAAGTCAGGTGTTCTGGCATTCCCATCTCTTTAAGAATTTTCCACAGTTTGTTGTGATCCACACAGTCAAAGGCTTAGGCATAGTCAATAAAGCAAAAGTAGATTTTTTTCTGGATCTCTCTTGCTTTTTCGATGATCCAGCAGATGTTGGCAATTTGATCTCTGGTTCCTGTGCCTTTTCTAAATCCAGCTTGAACATCTTAAATTGAAGAAAGTAGGGAAAACCACTAGACCATTCAGGTATGACCTAAATCAAATCCCTTACAATTATACAGAGGAAGTGACAAATAGATTCAAGGTATTAGATCTGATAGACAGAGTGCCTGAAGAACTATGGACTGAGGTTCATGACACTGTACAGGAGGCAGTGATCAAGACCTTTCCCAAGAAAAAGAAATGCAAAAAGGAAAAATGGTTGTCTGAGGAGGCCTTACAAATAGCTGAGAAAAGAAGAGAAGCAAAAAGCAAAGGAGAAAAAGAAAGATATACCCATTTGAATGCAGAGTTCCAAAGAATAGCAAGGAGAGATATGAAAGCCTTCCTCAGTGATCAATGCAAAGAAATAGAGGAAAACAACAGACTGGAAAAGACTAGAGATCTCTTCAAGAAAATTAGAGATACCAAGGGAACATTTCAGGCAAAGATGGGCTCAATAGAGGACAGAAATGGTATGGACCTAACAGAAGCAGAAGATCTTAAGAAGAGGTGGCAAGAATATACAGAAGAACTGTACAAAAAAGATCGTCACAACCCAGATAATCATGATGATGTAATCACTCACCTAGAGCCAGACATCCTGGAATGTGAAGTCAAGTTGGCCTTAGGAAGCATCACTATGAACAAAGCTAGTGGAGGTGATGGAATTCCAGTTGAGCTATTTTGAATCCTAGAAGATGATGCTGTGAAAGTGTTGCACTCAATATGCCAGCCAATTTGGAAAACCCAGCAGTGGCCACAGGACTGGAAAAGGTCAGTTTTCATTCCAGTCCCAAAGAAAGGCAATGCCAAAGAATGCTCAAACTACTGCACAATTGCACTCATCTCACAAGCTAGCAAAGTAATGCTTAAAATTCTCCAAGCCAGGCAAGAGTATGTGAACCATCTGTCAATGCAAGAGACTTAAGAGACACAGGTTTGATTCCTGGGTGGGGAAAATACTCTGGAGGTGGGCTCGCAACCCACTCCAGTATCCTTGCCTGAAGAATCCCATGGACAGAGAAGCCTGGTGGGCTCTAGTCCATATGGTTACAAAGAGTCGGCTATGACTGAAGCAACTTTGCACGTCTGTAAGGACCTCATTTTAATGTAGTTGCCTCATTTTAACTTAATAATCCTTGTTTCCAAATAAAGTCACATTTGGAGGGATTAGAAGTTAAGACTTCAACACATCTTGTTTGAGGACACAATTCAACCCATAATAAAAGCTTGAAAAAAAAGCAAACCTCCAAAACTATGATGGCTCTGATTCACATTCATAATAAAAGAAAAATATAAGCTTATGTTTTCATAGCAGATCTCATTTCAGATCAATGATCTAAATTAGAATTCTGAGGTAAATAACTTATTTTGGAAAGTCAAGCCTAATAATAAAAAATATTCAGTGTCATTCCAAATTCATCCCTGTTCTCTGTTCCCACAGCCACTCTCATGTTATGTATCATTTTATGTCAATATCTTAATACAGATATGACTGTTCCAGTGGACAATGAGGTCTAAGGTCAAAAACTGCTTTATCTGTCTTTGAATCTCTAATGTCTAGTAGAGTGCCTAGAATTTATTGATCACTTAAGAAATGCTTGTTGAATGAAGGAATGAGTTGATAAAAAATAAGAAAAATATGGGCTTCCCAGCTGGTGCTAGTGGTAAAGAACCTGCCTGCCAATGCAGGAGATGTAAGAGAGCCGGGTTTGATCCCTGGGTCAGGAAGATCCCAGAGAAGAGGGCATGGCAACTCACTCCAGTAATCTTGCCTGGAAAATTCCACAGACAGAGGAGGCTGTCAGGCCTTAGGGTCACATAGAGTCAGACACAATTGAAGCAACTTAGCATGCAAACACAGGGACAATACAGTGTGCATGAAATAAAAACTTGGGAATTCAATACCCTTGGCTTCAGTCCATAGGCTGTTACTTATGAGCTCTGTGACCTTGGGCAAGCCTTTTCACCTATACCTGATGTCTGTATCTGTATGATGGCAGCGTTAAGATCCCAGTGGGTTCCCACACAGAGGTTGCTACGTGGTTTTCATGCCACCTGAAATAGATGGTGGTGAATGCCAGACCTTGCCACAGCATTTTTATGCACATTTTCAACTGACTAATGAAGGCAGGGAAATTCAATGAAACACTGCTGCTACTGCTACTGCTGCTAAGTCGTGTCAGTCGTGTCCGACTCTATGCCACCCCATAGACGGCAGCCCACCAGGCTCCCTCGTCCATGGGATTTTCCAGGCAAGAGTACTGGAGTGGGTTGCCATTGCCTTCTCCAACCACCTGGCCCTTCAGCCCCATCCATGTGTCCCCTTTAACTCCCTTGACTGGGTTCAGATCTCTCATCTCTCATCTCCTGAGAAAGACCATTTTGTGCATATCCTTGCTGTTTGCTCGGAAGCCCCATGATATATTTCTGATGTCCATTTAATTCTTCCAAAACTGCATAGCACTCTCTGTAAGTTATGGGTCATGACCCTAATTGTTCCTTTCAAAGAGAATAAAACATCCACTTGCATTTTTGTCGACATCCTGGCTGTGTTCTCCCTTCCAAAATAGATCATGATTCAATAATTTAGTATGTCAGTCAGTTCTGATGTTTTAGGCAAAGGTTATAAATATATCTGTGATGACAGAAGGATTTTCTAAAAAAAAAATAAAATAAAATAAAGGTAATTTCTGTCCAAGCCTAGTCCAACATGTTCTGTATTAGTTTCTTATTATTTAGTATTTTCTCTCTTATTCTTATTCCCATCATGTGTTGGGGAAAATAACCTGTTCCAGACTAGAGATGGAAGGTGGAAAAGAAAACAACTCTTTTTTCCAGGATTGCTCATAACACAGGAATAAAAGGCAATGATATACACACTCCCAGTGCCTCAGTTTCCCATTGGATAAATGAGTTCAATGAAATTAGCCCTCTACCTCAAAGACTTGTTGGAAGGATCAATTAGGTAATTAACAAACTCTTTGACCTTGTCCAATATACATCAAGCAGTCAACTAATGATTTAGAAGCCTGTCTCCTAATCTTTCCAGCTTCCTGGGTGACTCAGTGGTAAAGAATCTGCCTGCCAATGCAGGAGACATGGGTTCGATCCCTGCGTGGCACGAGCCCCTGGAAGAGGAAATGGCAACTCACTCCAGTATTCTTGCCTGGAAAATCCCATGGACAGAGGACCCTGGCAGGCCATTGTCTGTGGGGGTCACAAAGAATCCGACAAGACTGAGTGAGTGAGCATGCAACCACACTCCTAGTCTTTGGTAGCACAACTGGACATTTACAGCCAAAACTCTATATTCAGTGGGGTGTCAATTATTTTCATCAAAAATAAACAAAGAGCTAGCTGTAAAAGATGAAGTTATAACCATATCTGGACAGAAAGGGGAAGTCATAAATTGGTCATGAGGAAAGATTCATTTCTGGACTCTCAAGTCCTGGCACTAAAAGACAATCAAGCACCCTTTCAAAATCAGAGAGTTTACAACAGTGATTCAAAAAGATATGGAAGATTATAAAAATGGACATAGAGAAAACAAAAACATAGTGATACATCCTGATTTGGGGCATCACAAAAAGGAATACTGATATCCTTTTTCTCTTAGATAATATCTTATGGCAAATTTTAGCTAAAAATATTATTTTGAAGGTTTATGAGTATTCTCTTCCTTTGTAGATAGGAGGTTTGTATGTATAAGAGGTGAAGTGACAGTTCTGACTCTTTCTTCTGCAAAGTAAACCCACTTGATTCCTTTAGGTTGATGTCACAGGAAACATCAGGCTTAGCTTTGGGCAGCAGCATACTAGAGGAAATGGAGAACGGGACACAGTTCATTTGGCTAGGTCCAAAGTATATTAACCTTCATTAATTTTAGTTTATTTGTCTATAAATGGAAACTGCATTACCTTCTCTGCTACTTCAAGGTTTTCTCACACAATTTTCCTATCCCCATGCTCTTTTTTTTTTTGTATTTCTGTTTATGTGTCTCTCCCCTGTCTTCTGCATGTGATTTTTAGAATCCAGAGGCTTGAGAGGGCTCCTTGGATGGTCATGTTGTTTTCTGTAACTACCTGAGGTCCTAGTTTCAAAATTACATTTTAAAACTTGCTGTCATTACTTTTTGAGCCATCTCTCTTTTTAGAAGCTCTGGTCAGAGGCAAATATCTCAACTTTGCCTGAGTCTGTATTAACTGATTCATTGCATGTTCTCTGTAACTCTGCTGGATGAATAGTGAATGAAGTCTGATTTCCTAAAGTACTCAACTATCTGCCAAATTGTATTCTTTGGCTGTTAAAGCTCCTATAAGTTTTTACATTCTTCTCTCCCAAGGTCACCATCACTTTTGCTTCTCAAGAATGAAGTTCAGGGCAGAGGGTTTTCTGGTTAGCTTATACAAGCTTAAAATGAATGAAATTGGAGGTCATGGAGTTGAAAGTTTATTAGATGATCTCTTTTTCCAAGAATTATATTGATATATCTCCTTCATTACTCAGCTCTTTAGATTAGTGCTTCCTACACTCACCTAATCATAAAAATTACCTAAAAAGATTGTTCAAAATAGATAAGCAAGTTATTCCCCAAACATACTGAATCTGACTCTTCAGAAAGTAAAACTTAGACATCTGGATCTTTTAAAAGGTCCCCCCAAGTATTTCTAGTGTGTAACCAATTTGGGAAGCACTGTCTTTGAAAAGTTGCTCTTTGAGCTGAATGAAAAGCCTTTCTATATTGTTTTAACATAGAAAATATAAAGTCTATCTCTTGAGGTGGGCAAGGCAGATTCTCCAAAATATTTTTCTTTGAATTAATCTGTGCTTTTGTTTTTAAAAAGTTACATCATGAGGGCTAGATTAATTGTCTAGAACTATGAGTGACTTGGTCAACAAAAGAGTCCGAAATGCAGTACTTGGATGCAATCTCAAAAACGACAGAATGATCTGTTTGAAACCATTCAATATCACAGTAATCCAAGTCTATGCCCCAACCAGTAACACTGATGAAGCTGAAGTTGAACGGTGCTATGAAGACCTACAAGACCTTTTAGAACTAACACCCAAAAAAGATGTCCTCTTCATTATACGGAACTGGAATGCAAAAGTAGGAAGTCAAGAAACACCTGGAGTAACAGGCAAACTTGGCCTTGGAATACGGAATGAAGCAGGGCAAAGACTAATAGAGTTTTGCCAAGAAAATGCACTGGTCATAAAAAACACCCTCTTTCAACAACACAAAAGAAGACTCTACACATGGACATCACCAGATAGTCAACACCAAAATCAGACTGATTATGTTCTTTGCAGCCAAAGATGGAGAAGCTCTATACAGTCAACAAAAACAAGACCGGGAGCTGACTGTGGCTCAGATCATGAACTCCTTATTACCAAATTCAGACTTAAATTGAAGAAAGTAGGAAAAACCACTAGACCATACAGGTATGACCTAAATCAAATCCCTTATGATTATACAGTGGAAGTGAGAAACAGATTTAAGGGCCTAGATCTGATAGATAGAGTGCCTGATGAACTATGGAATGAGGTTCATGACATTGAACAGGAGACAGGGATCAAGACCATCCCCATGGAAAAGAAATGCAGAAAAGCAAAATGGCTGTCTGGGGACGCCTTACAAATATCTGTGAAAAGAAGAGAAGTGAAAAGCAAAGGAGAAAAGGAAAAATATAAGCATCTGAATGCAGAGTTCCAAAAAATAGCAAGGAGAGATAAGAAAGCCTTCCTCAGCGATCAATGTAAAGAAATAGAGGAAAACAACAGAATGGGAAAGACTAGGGATCTCTTCAAGAAAATTAGAGATACCAAGGGAACATTTCATGCAAAGATGGGCTCGATAAAGACAGAAATGGTATGGACCTAACAGAAGCAGAAGATATTAAGAAGAGGTGGCAAGAACACAGAGAAGAACTGCACAAAAAAGATCTTCATGACCCAGATAATCATGATGGTGTGATCACTCATCTAGAGCCAGACATCCTGGAATGTGAAGTCAAGTGGGCCTTAGAAAGCATCACTACAAACAAAGCTAGTGGAGGAGATGGAATTCCAGTTGAGCTATTTCAAATCCTGAAAGACGATGCTGTGAAAGTGCTGCCCTCAATATGCCAGCAAATTTGGAAAACTCAGCAGTGGCCACAGGACTGGAAAAGGTCAGTTTTCATTCCAATCCCAAAGAAAGGCAATGCCAAAGAATGCTCAAACTACCACACAATTGCACTCATCTCACATGCTAGTAAAGTAATGCTCAAAATTCTCCAAGCCAGGCTTCAGTAATATGTGAACCGTGAAATTCCTGATGTTCAAGCTGGCTTTAGAAAAGGCAGAGGAACCAGAGATCAAATTGCCAACATCCGTTGGATCATCAAAAAAGCAAGAGAGTTCCAGAAAAACATCTATTTCTGCTTTATTGACTATGCCAAAGCCTTTGACTGTGTAGATCACAATAAACTGTGGGAAATTCTGAAAGAGATGGGAATACCAGACCACCTGATCTGCCTCTTGAGAAATCTGTATGCAGGTCAGGAAGCAACAGTTAGAACTGGATATGGAACAACAGACTGGTTCCAAATAGGAAAAGGAGTACGTCAAGGCTGTATATTGCCACCCTGCTTATTTAACTTATATGCAGAGTACATCATGAGTAATACTGGACTGGAAGAAACACAAGCTGGAATCAAGATTGCCAGGAGAAATATCAATCACCTCAGATCAGAAAGTGAAGAGGAACTAAAAAGCCTCTTGATGAAAGTGAAAGTGGAGAGTGAAAAAGTTGGCTTAAAGCTCAACATTCAGAAAACGAAGATCATGGCATCCGGTCCCATCACTTCATGGGTAATAGATGTGGAAACAGTGGAAACAGTGTCAGACTTTATATTTTGGGGCTCCAAAATCACTGCAGATGGTGATTGTCACCATGAAATTAAAAGACGCTTACTCCTTGGAAGGGAAGTTATGACCAACCTAGATAGCATATTCAAAAGCAGAGACATTACTTTGCTAACAAAGGTTCGTCTAGTCAAGGCTATGGTTTTTCCTGTGGTCATGTATGGATGTGAGAGTTGGACTGTGAAGAAGGCTGAGCACTGAAGAGTTGATGCTTTTGAACTGTGGTGTTGGTGAAGACTCTTGAGAGTCCCTTGGACTGCAAGGAGATCCAACCAGTCCATTCTGAAGGAGATCAGCCCTGGGATTTCTTTGGAGGGAATGATGCTGAAGCTGAAACTCCAGTAGTTTGGCCACCTCATTGGAAAAGACTCTGATGCTGGGAGGGATTGGGGGCAGGAAGATAAGGGGATGACAGAGGATGAGATGGCTGGATGGCATCACCGACTCGATGGACGTGAGTCTGAGTGAACTCCGGGAGTTGGTGATGGACAGGGAGGCCTAGTGTGCTGCGATTCATGGGGTCGCAAAGAGTGGCACAGGACTGAGCAACTGAACTGAACTGAATGAGTGACTTCACTTTCATACATTGGGGAAGGAAATGGCAACCCACTACAGTATTCTTGCCTAGATAATCCCAGGGACAGAGGAGTCTGGTGGGCTGCCGTCTATGGGGTCGCACAGAGTTGGACATGACTGAAGCAGCTTCGCAGCAGCAGCAGCATTATAACAAATACCACACACTGAGTGGCTTAAATAACAGAAATCTATTGTCTCACAATCATATAGTGTTAGTGTTATTTGCTCAGTCATGTCCAACTCTTTGTGACCCTATAAACTGTAGCCCAGCAGGCTTCTCTGTCCATGGGATTTCTAAGACAATAATACTGGAGTGGGTAGCCATTCCCTTCTCCAAGGGATTTTCCAACCTAGGGATTGAACCCAGGTCTACTGCATTGCAGGCAAATTCTTTACCATCTGAGCTATCAGGCAAGCCCATAAGGTAAATCCAAAAGCAAGGTGTCAGCAAGCTGATGTTCCCTCTGAAAATACCAGGGAGGGTTCAGTTCTAGACCTCAATCCTCACTTCGAGTAGTTTCTTGAATTTTGGCAGCATAACTCCAATCTTTGTATGGCATTCTCCCTGTGCATGCATGTCTGCCTAGATAGTATAAGATATAAAAGATGAGAGGGGAGGGAGCTGCTTTGTATGTTTTCGTGTATTTTGCTGATATTGTAGCTTCCAGAGTAAAAATAGGCAATAGATTCTTGGCCATTTGGTAGGGAGAGAGCAAGACACTACTCTGAGGAAATCAAAGGTCACAGAGGGAAGGAAATTTCTGTAGACAAGACATAACAGGAGGAACATCAAGAGACATGCTGACTGATGTATGAGGAATTTACAATGTAATTGACAGGAAATTATAGCTTGAGTTAAAGCGACAAGTCATTAAATGAATATCAGAGGAAATAAACTGAAAATGATATTCCTTGGAGACACATAACCCAGTAGACACTACCAAGAAACTGCTAACAAACATGCACGCGGGAGAGAAAAAGAGCTTCAAAGCAACACTTGTGGTGACACGTGGTGACAAATGGAGAAGGACACTCTTAACTAGAGAAAGAGACAGCAATGCATTCCAGGGTGTTAGCTTGGGGGAGCACAAGATAATGAACCAATAAAAGCTGCCTAGAAAACAACGCAAAAGCACATGGACCAACACATGAGGGTACAGCCTGCAGAAACACTGGAGTATTCAATCGACTGAATTGGATCTAGTCACCTTGGAAAAATGAACAAAGTATTCGAATTTAAAGCACTGACCTTACACAGTCTTAAACACCCCTGAAGACCTGTTAATCAAATAGACCTTACATTTTTTTTCTTGTAGCAAATGAACTGAAAAAATAATATGAAAAATTAACCCAAATAATTTATGGAAATCAAAGCAGATTCTATGTCTGAGAAACAAAACTATCCATCGAACCATACTGTCCTGAACTATTGGTTTATCTTATCCTTTTGGGGGATTTATACAAAAACATTTTACTAATTCAGACCTTAAATTCTAGCCCTGATACCTTTATGAAACACAGACAAGAACTAAAAAATAAACAGAGAAGTCCTTTAAAGAGTCAAAAGAAGTATCCAGATTCTATTTCATTAAAGCTCCTGTTGTTCCCTCTTAAGAAGATGCTCTCTTCCTCCTTCCAAAACTCTCTGGGCATGCTCTGCAGATAGCTATCATACATATGATTATCTGGTTTCCCAACTAGTGTTAGTTGAAGAGTAAGTGATTGAAAAGATACAGTATATCAGTTCATGGTGACACATTGATAGCTGCAACAAGTGACAGCTGACAACTGAGAAATCATAGGAATGATAAAAATGAAACTCAAGAACAAAAGGCACAACAATGATCTGAAGTTGTTTAACAAAGGGAGACATTTCTATTTATCTCAATTATTCCAACAGCATCACTGAATTACAGCATGCTATCATAAGAAACAGTGATGACTCTAACCCAAGAAAAAATAAATTTGGTTCAAGATGCACCATTTAAGGTGGCAGAAAAACATGCAGTACAATTTTAGAAAGATCATCTAAGTGATTACTTTTTAAAGTTTTCAGTGCTTGAAGTCACAAACCTGTACTATTCAAAAAATTCAGCTCTTAAAAATAGCCAATTTTTTGCAGTATTCATGAAATATCATATTATATTTCTTTAGTTTTGACCCATCTCCTAACTTTTAGATCCACATTTTTTAAGGCTTGCAAATATCTCTGTTTATGTATCCCAGTGATTTTTCTTATTATGTCTGAATTCAAATTATGACAACCTCAAACTTATCCTTGTATCAATTTAGTGCCGCTAGCCATGTAGTAATGCTTCTTTTTTCCCAGGAGGCTCAGTGGTAAAGAATCTGCCTGCCAATGCAGGAGACGCAGTTCAATCCCTGGGTTGGGAAGATGCCCCAAAGAAGGAAATGGCAACCCACTCCAATATTCTTGCCTGGGAAATCCCATGGACAGAGAAGCCTGGCAAGTTACAGTCCATGGGATCACAGTCAGAAATGACTGAGAGCACATGGATGCTAGCCATGAAGTAATCCAAGTCAGAAGTTTCAAGACCCTCTCCTTGATTATACCATCTGCCTCTCACTTACATATAGTCAACCTAATTTTTCCATTTGACCTAGAAGCCTATTTTTCCTAGTTACACTTAGTACCTTTGCCTGGTAGCTCAGATGGTAAAGAACCTGCCTGCAATGTAGGAGATGCAGGTAAAAGCCCTGGGTCAAGAAGATCCCCTGGATAAGGAAATGGCTGCACACTCTAGTATTCTTGCCTGGAGAATTCCACAGGCAAAGAAACCTGGCAGGTTACAGTCCATGGGGTTGCAAAGAGTCAGACATGACTGAGTGAATAACATTTTCATTTTTTAAAAAACTTTCACCTTTGCCTGAGCTTGCATGTTTTCTAGCACCTCTTTCTCACAATCATCCTATGTTAAAGTCACACCGGATAGATCATTTTCTATTTGCCATCTTATTTTATTGTCTCATGTTTTTCCTCCTGCCTGGTCAGAATGAGTGGAGTGCCCTCTTATTTAGGTAACTCATGTATTTTTTTTTCAGCTTTTTTTTTTTTTTTGCAAGACAGTGAGATATTGGAGACTAGTCACCATTTCTTAGGCACTTAGTGAATACTTCCTGAAATATTTACTGAGTAACTAGTCCAAGCCAGGTAGTCTGCTAGCATTGGAGTCAGTTTCCTCCATTGAACAGCTCTGTGAATAGGCAAATTTATTTATTTTCCTGAGCCTCAGTTTCATCACCTGCTAAATGAGGGAAATAATATTAATCATCTCATTGCACTTTCTGAATAATTAATTGAGACAATGGAAGTAAAGTGAAACATCTGATACACATGGTAAGTGGTCAATACATATTTATATTTTAAAGTCATGTTAGAAAGAGTGAAGGATACTTGGGTATATGATAGGCCCTTAGGTTTTTACAATGTCCAATATGCAGAATTAAATCACATTTATAAAATTTCCAATTATTGTAGTGCTTCCATATTTATGGTCTATTTTTAGTGAACTTAGTGAGTGAGCAATTAGTAAACTTCCAAGTACCTTACTTTATACATTTCTTCATAGAATACAGTCTTTCCTTTGGATCATTTTATTGTTCCTCATACGGCCTTTTGACAAGAATCCTTATTGTCCTTGCTATGACAAAGAAATTAGTCTTATTGAGGTTATAGATTTTGCTCAAGTTTACATTAGGAAGATAAATACAAAAGTAGGCATAGTTTTCAGATTTAGTCCAGGATCCTTTCCACTGTTTCTTCTCCCCTGCCCAACTGCTCATCCATCAACATATACTTTTATCAACTATAAAAATCTTCATAGGAGATGAAGATAAAATTCCTATGCAGATAAAAATCTGCATAGGAATATGAATGTTTAGGGGAAAAAAATTGCTTTTTACTTTCTTCAACTATGGATAAGTACTGGCCATTCCATCTACAAAAGGAAACTATCAACTTCAGCACTGATAAAAATCAGATGGTCCATTCAAAGGGTTAATTGGAGAAAGCTCAACGAAGTTATTATTTACGAGAGAAGAAGGTCAGGGTAACCAGCAAGAGATGATGGAGAACCCAGGGACTAGCAATAGTTGAAAGCTGTTATCAACTGAGATCTGAAGGGGCAGGGGAGGGAATGATGTTACTGGTACTCAAAAAAAAAAAAACTATAGCAAGGGAAGAGGAATTTTCACATAGGATATGTGATCATAGAAAAAGGAACACAGTGGTTGCAAAAACCATTGCCAGCAGGGGAAAGTAGAGAAAGAAATATTGGTAGCCCTCCCCTAGCCCTTCCTCCTTTTTCTTGCCAGTCCTTTCCATTAGCAGAACACAATTAAAAGTAGAAAAAAGTGGAGCCCAAATGATGCCATTCTTGAGATTTAGATTTTGGGGGAGAGAGCAGAGATGAAAAGGGGGAAAAATCTGGAGGGAAAATGCAATATGATCAGCACAGAAACTCCTCTACATGATAAAGAAAGGAAGCATGTCATTCTATTAATTCCTGGAATTTTCATTGTAACAAGGTAGGGGTTATGTTTTTCAGTGGACTTTGATTACAATTACTCAAGTGACTCTTGGCTTAATGAGACCACATTTAAGACCATGTATCTTAGAACCTACGCAAGCAATTTCCTCCACTCAACAGCACCATGAATAGATGTTACTTAATATCTCTGTGTCTCATTTTCATCATTCATTAAAAGAGAGACATAATAGTATCCATCTCCTAGCCCACTCTGAAGAATTAAATGAGATAATAGAGGTAAAGTGAAGCATCTGACACACATGATAAGAGTTCAACAGACATGATTTTAAAGTCATGTTAGGAAGAGTAAAGGATATCCAAAAAGCACCATTCTCCAAAAGAAAGTCTGCATTAGGTAAAAATTACATGTGGAAAATCCAAAGAATTTAAGACATGATGACCTTATTTTTACAAATATTTTATTCAACAGGGCAGGAGTTTTTAACCATTTCTGTGCCATGCCTTTATCAAGCTCATGAAACCTGTGGAAAATGACATTCTCAGAATAAGGTTTTTGAATGGATAAATAAAATGCATAGGGTCATAAGTGAAAATAATTATGAAAATATTTGCATATTTTATATTAATTATAGAAATAGTTAAAGAAAAATATTATGATACAGTAATATGTATTCTTCCATAGTAATATATTACAAAATAAAATTGTATACTAAATCAAATGCTTTCAAACTATGGTGCTGGAGAAGACTCTTGAGAGTCTCTTGGACAGCAAGGGGATCAAACCAGTCAATCCTAAAGGAAATCAACCCTGAATACTCATTGGAAGGACTAATGCTATAGCTGAAGCTCCAACACTTTGTCCACCTTATGTGAAGAGCTGACTCATTGGAAAAGACCCTGATGCTGGGAAAGATTGAGGAAAGGAGGAGAAGGGGGAGACAGAGGATGAAATGGTTGCATGGCATCTCTGACTCAATGGACATGAGTTTGAGCAAACTCTGGGAGATATGAAGGACAGGAAAGCCTGGTGTGCTAGAGTCCCTTGGGTTACAAAGAGTTGGACACAAATTAGCAACTGAACAACAACAATAACTTAAATACAAAAAAAATTACATGCACCAAGTCAGTTATTGCAATATTATGAATAATATTAAAGACGAGCTTAAAGCTCAACAATAAAAGAAAAGTTAAGGAAATTATCATGAATTACTTTTCTAGTTGGTTTGTAGCTATTTAAAATTCTATTGTAAAATGCTGATAATAATATGGAAAAATATCTATAGTATCCTAAGGAAGAAATGAGAGTAGAAAAGAGCATAATCACAACCATGAAAAGTTTAAAAAATAATTATACATAGAAAATAAATTTTAAATGTAATGCTAGTTTAAATGGTAAGGTTTTTTTTTAATATATTTATTTTAATTGGAGGCTAATTACTTTACAATATTGTAGTGGTTTTTGCCATACACTGACATGAATCAGCCATGGGTTTATATGTGTCCCCCATCCTGAAACCCCCTCCCACCTCCTTCCCCATCCCATCCCTCTGGGTCATCCCAGTGCACCAGCCCTGAGCACCCTGTCTGATACATTGAGCCTGGACTGGCAATCTGTTTCACATATGATAATATACATGTTTCAGTGCTATTCTCTCATATCATCCCACCCTCACCTTCTCCCACAGAGTCCAAAAGGCTGTTCTATACATCTGTGTCTCTTTTGCTGTCTCGCATACAGGGTTACTGTTACCATCTTTCTAAATTCCATATATATGCGTTAGTATACTGTATTGGTGTTTTTCTTTCTGGCTTACTTCACTCTGTATAATAGGCTCCAGTTTCATCCACCTCATTAGAACTGATTCAAATGTATTCTTTGTCATGGCTGAGTAATACTCCATTGTGTATATGTACCACAGCTTTCTTATCCATTCGTCTGCTGATGGACATCTAGGTTGCTTCCATGTCCTGGCTATTATAAACAGCGCTGTGATGAACATTGGGGTACACGTGTCTCTTTCCCTTCTGGTTTCCTCACTGTGTATGCCCAGCAGTGGGATTGCTGGATCATAAGGCAGTTCTATTTCCAGTTTTTTAAGGAATCTCCACACTGTTCTCCATAGTGGCTGTACTAGTTTGCATTCCCACCAACAGTGTTCTAAGTGGTAAGTTCTGAGTAATTTTTTTTTTCTCTCTCTTCTTTCTACCTCACTAAATTTCTATATTTTCTATAAAGGGCATTCACAACTTTTGTGATGGAGTAAATATAATTTTGAGAGCTGAAAGTAGAATCCTATTGCAATATACAAATGTGTCATACCAAAACCTTGTATGCATCAAACTTACACAGTGTTATATGTCAATCATATCTCAATACAAAGATAATTTTAAAAAGGCAAAAGTAGATGTTAAGTTAGCTAAATAATATATTCAAATTGTGTAACAACTTAAATATCACTATGCTGTTGCTGCTTAGTTGATTCAGTCCTGTCCGACTCTGTCTTGCCAGGCTCCTGTGTCCATGAGATTCTCCAGGCAACAGTACTACAGTGAGTTGCCATGCCCCCCTTCAGGGATCTTCCCGACCCAGAGATCGAACCTGGGTGTCCTGCTTTGCAGTCAGTCTTTACACTGAGCTACCAGGGAAGCCCAAATATCACTATACTAAGTCATAATATTGTCCCATTGAACTTAGAACCTCATATCTAATGGTGATTTTTTAATGTGTTGTAGGAAGCATAGTCACCTACTTTGATATGGTCCTCAAGAGACCAGAAATAATGGCCACCATGGTAGTAAAACAGCATTGAAAGTTCTCAACCTGTCCCTGGACTCAGAAACTTACTAATTAGTTTTGTGATTTGGGGCAAAGTCCTGAAACTCTCTGAATCTTTTCTATGAAAGATTATCATCAAATTATTATTAAGACGGTTACAAAAAGTAAATTGGCTGCCGTATGTACCATTCTACATGACATCAAGCCACAGCTGACACCGTGGAAGTCATCATCTCATATGGATATTTACCTCAACACATCTAATTGCATTATATTCACCTCTTTTAAAAGGAATAATAATAACAGCCATCTGTTAGAAAAGATAAATATAATATATTTAATTATACAGGAATAAAAGTTTAGGATGGAAGGATGGTCAAAGGAGAAATGCAAACCATTCCAGTCAGAAGGTCAGTACAAGTTCTGCAAACAAGATAATATCTAGCTCTCAGTTTCCCAGCAGCCAAAGCAAGGCTTGTTACAACTTTTATGATCAGATAGAATGATCAGATAGAAGGAAACAGGCTACTGCCTCAAGAGATATTAAGGTTTTACCAGAAACAAACTTGGAAATGGTCTTTCTTATGTGGGGTATTATGTAGAGAATTAAATGATATAATGGGCAAAACTTTTTCATGTCAAATGAAGAAGTATCACGTGACTATTTTTTTAGAGTGACTTTTGCGAAAAGTCAAAAATTAAACATAAATCCTTAACTCAGTGAGGTATTTGCATAAGGACACAGGTGATGTCAGCCAAGACTAAGTGTTTTCAGTTCTCTTTTCTTTCTCTCATTTTCCCCTCCTTTCTGGTCTTCCCTCTTTAAACTCATTTGGAGGCAGCTATTAAAACAGCTAACAATGTAGATTCTTGGATCATATTACTTGGTTTAAATTCTTATCCCCATTTATACTAGTGATTGATCCTGTGCAAATTATTTAATCACTCTGTATTCTCTTCTATAAAATGGAATTAATCATGATAACTACCTGCATGGGATTTGTACAAAGGTTATATTAGAGGATGTGTGCAAAGAACTTAAAATAGTGCCTAACACAGAGTAGGTAGTCCATAAAGATTAGCTTTTAAGAAGTAGAAGAAGAATATGAATATGAATAATTCTTTGAAAAACAATAATAATTATTTAACTCATTTGTTAATCATTTTGAGTGCCTATTAGGTGTCAGTTAATATGCTAGATGTTGACAGATCAAAATTAAGTTGTTCCCTAACCTCAAGAAACTCATATATAATGGTAAAGACAGACATCTAAACAGATAATTCTAAAACAAGTTAGTACGGTTCAGTTCAGTTCAGTTCAGTCGCTCAGTCGTGTCCGACTCTTCGCGACCCCATGAATTATTATAAAAGTATCACCGAACCGGTTTGATAGAGAGAAGAGAAGGGGGTCAAGGAAAACTTCCTGGAGATGATGTCTGAGGCAAATCTAATAAGAGCAAACACTGCATAATGCTTTATCCTATGCCAGGCACTGTTTCAGGCACCTACATATCTTAACTCATTTAATCTTCCCCAAATCCTATAGTGTCCTTTTATAATTGTTTTGCAAAAAGGGAGGTTGAAGCATTGGGAAATTAAATAATTTGCCCATAACCAGAAAATGACAGAGCTAAGTTGCTATGCTCTTAATCACTCTAGTTGCATCTATAGTGTCTTAAACCTGAAAGGACATGTGGCAGTTATTAAGGACATGTGGCAGGACATGCAGAATTAAGCATGTCCTGCAGACAGAAAAGGATAGCATGGTATGGGAAAAGAAGATGAGTATTTCTCAGCAGTAGGTGTATCAGGGATGCAGCCCGAAGAGGTCATAAGGGTGGAGGTGGAATGAATAGGAGATTAGGAGATTATATGCGACACTAAAAAATTTGCAGTTTATCCTGCTGGACCTGAAAATGATGATATGTGAGTTTGAAACATGCCACTTGAGCTAAAATGTTGCTCCATGTGACATTGAGCAAGTTACTAAATATCTTTGCTTTAATTTTATTATCAGAAAATAGAACAAGTAAAATTTACATTCAATGCAAGTAATGATGCCTGCGTATGTATAATGTGCATGGTACCCTGTAGACATTCAACAAATGACCACTATTCTTGCAAAACACATTGTTAGCAGTCTGAGTGGAAAAATAGGACACATACATGTCCAAGGTTTTACTGGTGAGGAATGAAGTACAGAAGACCTATGTCCTATATAGAGTTGCGGTCTATTCTGAGCAGGTGGTATGATCTGAATGTTTGTGTCCCTCTTAAAATCCATACGTTGAAATCCTAACCATGAAAGGTGATGGTACTTATAGGTGAAGACTTTGAGAGGCCAGTTTAGCCATGAGGGTGGGGCCGTCAAGAATGAGATTAGTGCCCATTTGACCATATGAGGATACAGGAGTGTGCAACCCAGCAGAGATCCCTGATCTAGGCATGCTGGACATCCTGATTTTAAACTTCCAGCTTCCAGAACTGAGAGACATAAATTTCTGTTGTTTATAAGCTACTCTGTGATATTTTGTTATAGCAGCTCAAACAGACTAGGACAGCAGATAAAAAGCTCATTAAGCTAAAAAGTACCCTTGAAATTCCTTTAGAAAGTTGTTGACATATCATCTCTCAGCAAGTGCGACATTAAAGCATTGAAACAGGTCACAGTTGCTTCTATTGATGAAGAGAATTTATTTGTCTCTGTCTTGTCTGTGTGTCATCTTTCTTTCTTTCTGTCTATCCTTGCTGAATGGGAATAGTTGACTTCACATAAGTTAAATGAACATATAATTCAAGTCCTTCTTAGATAGGCCAAAGCAGGGGAAGTTTGATTTGTCCATTAAGTGTGAAAAAATCCCTGAAGTAGACAGTCTGTCATTAATTAAGTCAAAATAAAACCTTGGTATACATACTTTTGGAGGAGGAAATGACAACCCAGTCCAGTATTCTTGCCTGGGAAATCTTATGGACAGAGGAGCTTGGCGGGCTACAGTCCATGGGTTCATAAAGAGAGTCAGACTTGACTGAGCAACTGAACACACACACATACATACTTAACACTTTTAAGTAAATTATTCCAAAAGTTACTTTATTTACAGTCTCATAAATCCCTGGGACTCATCCATTATACAGAGGGAAAAACTGACTGAGAAACAGACTTGGAACAGCAGAAGATATATTTAAAGAATTAAAATCAACCATCTTGCTAAGAAACTAGGGATTTTATGTCTTTTCCTGCTCCCAACAGTGCTTCTTTACCCTGTCTCACTTGGAAAGAGGCCTTGGTACAGAAACACTGGGCATCTCACCAAAAGCAGCCAGGGAGTATTGACAGGTATGAGTCATGAAGTCCTGAGAGCTAATAAAGCAGGGAAGGAAAAAGAGAAAGAAACATGGATATACAGGGACTCAATAGACTAAGATTTACCCCAGAACAAAAGCCTTCATTGGGAAGAAATAAAAAGACTTTAAATTTTAGAGCCAAACTCACCAAATATCTAGGAACTGCCACCACACTATTTCTTATAATGAAACTTGGAGAAAACAGCAGAGACCAGATATTGAGAACAGAGGTAAAGAGGTATCACTTTTAAAAGGTTAGTTCAGGAAGGAACAGTTTTGAAATGCTCCTTATATAATATTTACAATGTGAATGGCTGTTGAAAAGTAGAAAGTTTGGATATGCTTAAAAGTCCACTGGGATTACAAAGCAAGCAAAGTCACCCCTAGAGAATGAAAGATAGTGATTACACATATTGATCAACCACCTATTGCTGTGATACTGTCCTCATAGTGAGCTCAGTTTCACCCAATGCTTGTCCAGTTGTCAACCTGCTACGAAGTAGCAGAAATGGACATAAAACCAGGTCTAAATCCTCCAAATACTTCTTCCATATAATACTGAAAAACAAATGATGTTGAAGGAAATAAGCTTTTGTAAAAATCTGGGGAATGGGGGAGCAGGGCACATGTCCAGAAAGGAAGAAAAATGAAGTAAATAAAACCTCTTACATGACAACAGAGCAAGGTTGGAATGCCATAGAGGGAAAAAGGCATCTATCCCATTGGGAAATTTTTCTTTTCTTGATTATTTAAAATTGAAGTAGCGTTCCTTCTATTCCTGCTTTCTGGAGGGTTTGTTTGTTTGTTTTAATTTTACCTCAACATAATAAAAGCTTTATATGACAAACCCACAACAAACATTATCCTCAATGGTGAAAAATTAAAAGCATTTCCCCTAAAGTCAGGAACAAGAAAATGGTGCCCACTCTCACCACTACTATTCAACATAGTTTTGGAGGTTTTGGCCACAGCAATCGAAGCAGGAAAAGAAATAAAAGGAATCCAGATCGGAAAACAAGAAGTAAAACTCTCACTGTTTGCAGATGATCCTCTGCATAGAAAACCCTAAAGACTCCACCAGAAAATTACTAGAGCTAATCAATGAATATAGTAAAGTTGCAGGATACAAAATCAACACACAGAAATCCCTTGCATTCCTATACACTAATAATGATAAAACAGAAAGAGAAATTAAGGAAACAATTCCACTCACCATTGCAACAAAAAGAATAAAATACTTAGGAATATATCTACCTAAAGAAACAAAAGACCTATATATAGAAAACTATAAAACGCTGGTGAAAGAAATCAAAGAGGACACAAATAGATAGAGAAATATACCGTGTTCATGGATTGGAAGAATCAATATAGTGAAAATGAGTATACTACCCAAAGCAATCTATAGATTCAATGCAATCCCTATCAAGCTACCAACGGTATTTTTCACAGAACTAGAACAAATAATTTCACAATTTGTATGGAAATACAAAAAACTTCTAATAGCCAAAGCAATTTTAAGAAAGAAGAATGGAACTGGAGGAATCAGCCTGCCTGACTTTAGGCTCTACTACAAAGCCACAGTCATCAAGACAGTACGCTACCAGCATAGAGACAGAAATATAGATCAATGGAATAAAATAGAAAGCCCAGAGATAAATCCACGCACCTATGAACACCTTATCTTTGACAAAGGAGGCAAGAATATGCAGAGAAAAGACAATCTTTTTAACAAGTGGTGCTGGGAAAACTGGTCAATGACTTGTAAAAAAAATGAAACTAGAACACTTTCTAACACCATACACAAAAATAAACTCAAAATGGATTAAAGATCTAAACGTAAGACCAGAAACTATTAAACTCTTAGAGGAAAACATAAGCAAAACACTCTCTGACATAAATCACAGCAGAATCCTCTATGACCCACCTCCCAGAATATTGGAAATAAACGCAAAAATAAACAAATGGGACCTAATTAAAATTAAAAGCTTCTGCACAACAAAGGAAACTATAAGCAAGGTGAAAGGACAGCCTTCAGAATGGGAGAAAATAATAGCAAATGAAGCAACTGACAAAGAATTAATCTCAAAAATATACAAGCAACTCCTGCAGCTGAATTCCAGAAAAATAAAATGACCCAATCAAAAAAATGGACCAAAGAACTAAACAGACATTTCTCCAAAGAAGACATACAGATGGCTAACAAACACATGAAAAGATGCTCAACATCACTCATTATTAGAGAAATGCAAATCAAAACCACAATGAGGTACCATTTCATGCCAGTCAGAATGGCTGCTATCCAAAAGTCTATAAGCAATAAATACTGGAGAGGGTGCGGAGAAAAGGGAACCCTCTTACACTGTTGGTGGGAATGCAAACTAGTACAGCCACTATGGAGAACAGTGTGGAGATTCCTTAAAAAAACTGGAAATAGAACTGCCTTATGACCCAGCAATCCCACTGCTGGGCATACACACTGAAGAAACCAGAACTGAGAGAGACACTGTTCATTGCAGCACTGTTAATAAAAGCCAGGACATGGAAGCAACCTAAATGTCCATCAGCAGATGAATGGATAAGAAAGCTGTGGTACATATACACAATGGACTATTACTCAGCTATTAAAAAGAATACATTTGAATCAGTTCTAATGGGGTAGATGAAACTGGAGCCTATTATACAGAGTGAAGTAAGCCAGAAAGAAAAACACCAATACAGTATACTAACGCATATATATGGAATTTAGAAAGATGGTAACAACAACCCTGTATGCGAGACAGCAAAAGAGACACAGATGTATAGAACAGTCTTTTGGACTCTGTGAGAGAAGGTGAGGGTGGGATGGTTTGGGAGAATGGCATTGAAACATGTATATTATCATACATGAAATGGATCGCCAATCCAGGTTCAATGCATGATACAGTATGCTCGGGCTGGTGCACTGGGATGACCCAGAGGGATGGAATGGGGAGGGATGTGGGAGGGGGATTCAGGATGTGGAACACATATACACCCATGGTGGATTCGTGTCAATGTATGACTAATACATTATGACTAATACAATAAAGTAATTAGCCTCCAAAAAAAAATAAATAAAGTGGGGGAAAAAACTTATAATGATGAATACAATGTAAATGCTATGTAAATAGCTGTGTGTGTGCAGCAAATTGAAGTTTTGCTTTGGGAATCTTTTTTCTCATATTAGATCAAATGTTTAATTAAATGGTTCTGTTGATCAGTTAAAAAAAATAAATAAATAAAATTGAAGTAGTACTTTTCAATCTCAAAAATTCTGTCCTGTGTCCTGGTACCATAAGAATAATCCATTTCCATTAGTCAGCTTTAATGACCAACATAACACACCAGAACTTCAGTAGCTTGCAAAATGATTTAGTTCCCACTCACTTCACATGTTGATGGCTATGGGTCAGCTACTGTGTCTCTATGGCATGTGTCTTCCGATTCATTATCCAGGTGAACAAGCAGCCTCTTTCTGGGCTATATATTCTTGTGGTGAAGGGAAAAGAGTAAGAGAGTTGGAGGAAATTCAAGAAAGCTCTAAAATCCTCTGCTGGGATGTGGCTTAAATCAAGCTGGCTCATGCTTCCTGGCCAAAACACACCATGTGGCCATTCCCCATATCAGTGGGAAACTGTGCACTCTCCCATACAAAAGCTCAATAACTGAGGATGAGGGTATATAATCATCTTACAGGAAAGGGAGGAACAAATCATCAGGAGTAGCAAAAGAATTGATTGCAATCTACACAAGGAATACTGGCTTCCTTCCCACAAACAGAATTCATTCAAACTGTATTTTTGGAATATACTCTTAAGGTCTCATGTGGTCACAGCACTGGGGTGAGTTCTTGGATAGCTTGGTCTGTAAAAATGCACATGACTTCACTTATTTCACAGTCCTGTGAACTAGAAAACAAACAAACAGGTTGTTCACCATCTATCTGATACATTTGTCAAAAGGGTATAATAAAAGCAAAGATCATTCTGCTTCAGAAAGGAGAAGATCTTGAAGAGCACAGCAGTGCTGTTCCTAAACAGTTCTGAAGCCTGGAATAGTCTTCCTTATCGACCCTGGCCATATCTGAAAATCAATGTACCTTTAACTCTCTTAGGCCAGTAGGGATAAAATCTTAGCCCAGAGATCAAATTGCCAGCATCCATTGGATCACAGGAAAAAAAAAAAAAAAAAGGAATTTCAAAAAATCATCTATTTCTGCTTCATTGACTATGCTAAAGCCTTTGATTTTATGGATCACAACAGCTGTGGAAAATTCGTAAAGAGATGGGAATACCAAACCACCTTACCTGTCTCATGAGAAGCCTGTATGCAGGACAAGAAGCCACAGTTAGAACTGGACATGGAACAACGCAGTGATTCAAAATTGGGAAAGGAGTACATCAAGGCTGTATATTGTCACTCTGTTTATTTAATTTCTATGTAGAGTACATCATGCAAAATGCTAGGCTGGATGGTTCACAAGCTGGAATCAAGATTGCCAGGAGAAATATCAACAACCTCAGATATGCAGATGATACCAATCTAATGGCTGAAAGTGAAAAGGAACTAAAAAGTCTCTAGATGAGGGTAAAAGAGGAGAGTGAAAAAAGCTGGCTCAAAAGTCATCATTCAAAAAACGAAGATCATGGCATCTGTTCCCATCACTTAATGGCAAATGGATGGGGAACATGTGGAAACAGTGACAGATTTTATTCTCTTGGGCTCCAAAATCATTGCAGATGGTGACTGCAGTCATGAAATTAAAAAACGCCTTCTCCTTGGAAGAAAAACTATGACAAACCTCGACCATATATTAAAAAGCAGAGATATCGCTTTGCCACCAAAGGTCCAAATAGTCAAAGCTATGGTTTTTCCAGCCATATACGGATGTGAGAGTTGGACCATAAAAAAGGCTGAACACTGAAGAATTGATGCTTTTGAACTGTGGTGCTGGAGAATATTCTTGAGAGTTCCATGAACTGCAAGGATATCAAATCAGTCAATCCTAAAGGAAATCAACAGTGAATATTCATTGGAAGAACTAATGCTGAAGCTGAAGCTTCAATACTTTAGCCATCTGATGCAAAGAGCTGACTCATTGGGAAAGACCCTGATGCTGAGATAAATTAAGGGCAAGAGGTGAAGGGGACAACAGAGGCTGGATGGCATCACTGACTCAATGAACAAGAGTTTGAGCAAATTCTGGGAGAGAGTGAAGGACAGGGAAGCCTAGTGTGCTGCAGTCCATGGGGTCATAAGAGTAGGATAGAACTGAAAGACTAACACTTTACTTTTACTAGGAGAGAGAAAAATCTGGAACAGAATTGAGAGTGTGGTTATCTGCATATGTTAGTCTCTCAGTCATGTCTGATTCTTTGCGACCCCATGGACTATAACCTGCCAGTGAGTAGTGTGGGGCCTGAAAGCTTTCCTTAGTGACTTATATAACCATCACTCAATGTAAGAATATATGTGTTTATTCACAAGTGTATTTTGAAAATTGTATTTTTAAATAAGAATACATAAGATTTAGAATTTCTTCCTTTCTGAAATTTAAAGATTTGGAAAATAAAGGAAACCAAGAAATCTAATCAACAGAAATAAACCTAGGGTGCTTTCATGTATTAATATTAGTTTCAGAAAAGTATCAGATCAGATCAGATCCGTCACTCAGTTGTGTCCGACTCTTTGCGACCCCATGAATCGAAGCACGCCAGGCCTCCCTGTCCATCAC
The DNA here is from genome assembly GCF_029407905.1 of Bubalus kerabau. Classification (NCBI taxonomy): domain Eukaryota; kingdom Metazoa; phylum Chordata; class Mammalia; order Artiodactyla; family Bovidae; genus Bubalus; species Bubalus kerabau. Next base: position 46,721,387 of record NC_073630.1, on the reverse strand, counting down.
CAACTCCCGGAGTTCACTCAGACTCACGTCCATCGAGTCAGTGATGCCATCCAGCCATCTCATCCTCTGTTGTCCCCTTCTCCTCTTGCCCCCAATCCCTCCCAGCATCAGAGTCTTTTCCAATGAGTCAACTCTTCACATGAGGTGGCCAAAGTACTGGAGTTTCAGCTTTAGCATCATTCCTTCCAAAGAAATCCCCAGGCTGATCTCCTTCAGAATGGACTGCTTGGATCTCCTTGCAGTCCAAGGGACTCTCAAGAGTCTTCTCCAACACCACAGTTCAAAAGCATCAATTCTTCAGCGCTCAGCCTTCTTCACAGTCCAACTCTCACATCCATACAAATTTATAGAATCTGTCATAGAATGGTCACACAATTAAGACTCCCTGATGCCTGTTCACAGACATATTCCCTGGGCACCCTGAGCCTGGAAATGTTCTAGTCTCCACCACACAATGAGTGAACTTCAGGCCTCAGTGTAAACGGAACTTTATCAGAGAAGTCAGTGCTTAAACCAGACCTAGCCCCTGCCCTCGTAGATCTTGGATTCTACACCCCCTACAGTCATATTTCTTATGGGGAATTGTCCAAAGTCTCCTCAAAATAAAAGTATGTCACTTATGCACCTAAATTTCCCCTTGAAAAGAACCATAATTCATGACAGAAACACTAAATCAAAATAGAAATTCTGTCTTCAATGTAAGCTACCTTATTCACTTACTCTGTCTATGCCAGCAAATCATAAAAGTACAGATCATTGACTTTGATCTCAAATTTCTTTTGTTCATTTGTGTCAAAACCATAATGTTATTTAATCTTTGTTTTTTGTACTTAATGGAGGATGAGTGTTCTGATAAATGCAATACAGCAGTCAATAACATGGCAAGGCTTGTCCATAATTGGCTAACTTGCTGGGAAATGAACAGCCCTGCTTGTTATATCTTAAATAATACACTTTGGGAAAGTCTGAAGATCATTTGATGACCATTTAAAGGAATTTATATGTTCAAATCCCAGGATTGTTAATGAGAGTTATCATTCAGCTGCCCACAACCTATTCTAAAAATATACCAAGATCTATACTAAATTTTCTATTTTATTCAAATTTTTGCCTATTTCTTTCAGGTAAAAGTGGGGTTAGTATACAGCCTCAAATAATTTTTAGCCTGGCTCAGTTATTAATTTAAGATGTAAACCAATACCCATTACCTATTAATAAACAAAGATATCCACACTAACCACATAAAACTATAGACATCGTATTTAAATTATAGGAAAAAGCAAATAGCACCTCAATTAGTTTCTGTGTCAGAGGACTTGCAATTACTTTTCACTGTCAAACATGACGTCAAAGTATGAACTCTGTCATTTAGACTTCACTAAGAATTAGCAGGGAACATTTGACAAATTTCCATGTAACTCCCTATAAGATAGCAAGGTAAGCTAATCATCTAATGGGAAAGTTTTGACACTTCACTAGTCCCTAAAAGGTTACATGATGGTGATAGATAATCATATAGAAATAGGCAAGTAAAAAAAAAGAAATAGGCAAATAAATCTGAGAACGCATGTGCTATGTATCAGTTTCACCTGGTACCTACAGAAAAATTTTCTGAAAAAGTTTTCAATATATGAAAATAATAAGAAAGGGAAAAATAAATTGTTCATCAAGTAGAATGTATCAAAGTATACCTTCTCATGCAATTCTTGAAGGAATAATATGTAAAAAGAAAATAATCCGTTCAAATCCATAGAGTGCATTGCCCCATTCTAAAGCACCAACTGACCAATCAAAAACTTCAAATGGCATAGTGCAAATAACCTATACAACACGGGAAGCAAATGAGGAATTTCTGAGGGAGGATACAGTATGTTTCTCAGGTTCTGGAGCTGGGTCTGGAAATCAAGAACACTTGAGTTGCAATAGACAGCAATAGCCTAGCCTGGCTGACTTCAGTCATACTTTATGTTCATGTCATACTTCACATATCATATGTTATATATCTATGTGTATGTGTCTACCTATGTCATCTATATCTATTAACATATATGAAGTGTATTCAATAGCTGTTATGCATCAGCTATAATACTGGTACAGTATTAATCTTTGAGGAATTCTATTCTAACAAAACATACAGAGAATTCCATGCAATAACCAGCAACATGACATAAGAAACTCTACTCATTAGGCTCTACACACACAATGGCTCAGGTCCTGAGATTTTCAAAGACCAAAATGTCTGAGTCTTGAATTAACAAATTTCTGGTCTAAAGTGTAAACTACCAAGTCAAAATTCATATTGGTTTAATCAGAAGTCTGTAAACATAATATTATGTTGGCTTCATTCACAATGATATCCAGCATTCACAGACATTTAATTACACTTGAAATCAACTTATAAGTTAGATTTTCTTGGTTCACAAAAATTTATGAGTATGCACAATGACTGCTGGAAAATTGTAGCCAACTTTGAATTAAATGAGGTATGTGTTGCCAAATAATTTTGAAGCCCATTAAAAAATTCCTTACAAAAATTTTCAGTGGAAGCTTGGGGCTGGTGCACTGGGATGACCCAGAGGGATGGTATAGGGAGGGAGGTGGGAGGGGGGTTCGGGATTGGGAACATGTGTACACCTGTGGCAGATTCATGTTGATGTATGACAAAACCAATACAATATTGTAAAGTAATTAGCCTCTAAATAAAATAAATAAATTTAAATTAAAAAAATTTTTCAGTGGAAAAAATACTACTTTGAATGTAGGATTTGTGTGCATTTTTATACAGTTGATATAATGTGGCACAGGTACTCAAAAAAAAAAGAGTATTAGAGCCTATGGAAGTCTCAGAATTATCTGAATGTGTCAAGGGGAAATGTTGGCATACATAGAAAGGGTTTCTTTGAAGATAAGAAATTTGAAATATGATTAAGAGTTTATATGACAAAAGGAGAGAAAATACATACATCTTCAAAGACACAGTCATGCATTTGGAGGCACCGATAAGACATTTATTAGGACTGGAGAGTCAGGTTTGCATGCTGGAAGGGAAAAAGAGGGCCCGGAGAAGGATTAAGGCCAAAGAGCAACTCAGGAGAAAATGACCAGCAAATGTTTCTCAACAAGAAAATGACATGATCAGATACACTTTCTTGCAAGATAACCCTGGTGGCAATGTGGACAATAGATGTAGCAAGGACACCCATTCAGAGGCCATTGCAATATAAGACAGATAAAAGATGATGAGAGCCAAGCTCTGGCTGGAAATGTCCAAATTCAAGAGACATTTAGTTTGTGAAAGTGATCCTTGGAGATAAAAACAGTTTCCTGCTCTGCTCTAAGCCTTTGAGAGCAATTCAGAGAAAGAAGTGTTGAGTGGGATCATTTTCTCTGAGGCACAAGTTATTTTATAAAATGGGTAAGTCCAATCCATAGCAACCATTAATGCATCCTTTCTCTTTTAGAAATGTAATGTGATTCTCTTTTGTTGAATCCAGCAGAAATCTGAGTGCCCATTACATAACCAACATTAGTACCCTGTAAAGATGAGAAAATAAGCAGTGGCTGTCATGTGGGTCTGAAACGTGGCTCTTGCTTTTCGTCTTCCCCTTTCTCTGTCTTGTGGCTTTTTTGTCTTTAGCCAGTCTGCTTGCCATCCCCAAATGATACCCTTATTATCAAGCCAGTTTGCTAACCTCACTACTCACTCTATACTCCTGCCTTCAAGCCCCTAATTAAGCCCTGTGTGTGTGTTTGTATTTGTGTGTTAGTCCTTCAGTCGTGCCCGACTCTTTGCAACCCCATGGACCATAGTCTGCCAGGTTCCTCTGTCCATGGAATTCTCCAGGCAAGAATATTGGAGGGGGTAGCCATTCCCTTCTCCAGGGGATCTTTCCAACCCAGAGATCAAACTCAGGTCTCCTGTATAGCAGGCAGATCAGATTTTTTACCATCTGAGCCACCAGGGAAGCCCTTAATTAAACCTACCCAGCCTGTATCAGGCTGACTTACCTGCCTTACACATCAGTATCCTCCACCGTACACTGGTCTGGGTTTTGCTTTCCCTTCTAACCTGTTACTGTCTGCTAAATTTGCATCTAGCTCCAAGCCTTTTTTTCATTCTTTGGGTCTCGTCTTTTGAAGTCATATTATAAATAATCCCAATTCTATTGTTTGTAATTCAATAATATCTTAACGTATTTAATAAGATCATGACAAGCCCTGCAATTCATTACTCTTTCTACTCCTAGAGATAATGATAATAAAAAAAGGAAATATGATTTATGTATCATCAGGTATCCAAGAAACATGCTTATCCTAAGAGAGGCGGTAAAGGAAGATTTTATTATTGCTTTTTAAAAGATTCAGCAACTGAGCCAGAGAAAGGTTAACTGGCCATGGTTACCCATTATTTGGTTTCCATGCCAAAATAAAGTTCATGCTTCAAATACATCCCTATATTCTTCTCACAAACTTTTTGTTTTTGTTTTCTTTTTTCTCAGTAATCCCTTACCTCAACAGAAACCTAGCACAATTCTTATAAAGATGTTTGTCTTATAAATGGATGTTTGCCTCTGGGCTTCAGATATTTATTTTTGTTTTACTTAAATTGGTTTAAGGTGCATCCCCTGAAGATCATTGTTCTAACAGTCTCCATCACTCCAGAGGGGCAAGAAAAGAGAGAGAAAATAATTGGCTTTCTCTTCTTTTCTATACCTCTTTCTATACCTCTTTTCCATCTCTATCTTTTCCCATTGTTAAAACTTGTTCTAATAAAGTAGAAAACAAAATATGGAACAGGAAATTGTGAACAAGTGAGAAAAGTTCTCTAATTAGCTGCTGAGTCATAATGACCTCGGCTTCCCAGGTGACACAGTGGTAAAGCATTCTCTTACCCATGTATAAGATGCAGGTTCAATCCCTGGATCAGGAAGCCAGTATTCTTGCCAGGAAAATTCCATGGGCAAAGGAGCCTGGCAGGCTACAGTCCATGGGATTATAAACAGTCAGATGCGACTGAACACATATGACCTCAACTACAGTGTTCACAGGTTGGCTAAGAATTTTTTTTAAAAAATAACTTATCTGAAGATGTTTATAACATAATAAGTTTAAAAAAATAGTGTGATTTTTTTTTACTTCTCTGCACTCCAACAAACAATTTCAGTTCAGTTATTTTTTATAATCCCAAATGGTGTGTTACTGTAATTATGCATATATCATACATAAACCACCATATTTTCTAAATTATTCATTTTGCATATCAGCCATCTCATAATTGTATTCATTAAAATGATCCTTATTTGAACATCCATCCCGTGTAACCTTCAGCTTGCTGAACATTTCTACATAACCTGGATCTATGAGCTTCATTTGGCTTTCTTTGTTGAATTACCAGCAAATATAGAGAACTGCTTTTGTGCAGTTTTATTTGAATTTTGAAGGCAGGTAATTTACTAATCCTCCTTTCAAATGCTTCCTTTGTTCTTTTCCGAGATGTGTATTGACTGAATGTTTCAAGGTCTTCATTGTTTAAAGTCAATGAGGAAATGGAATTCCCTTTGATAAACTAAACTTGTTGACCAAGTCCTTTGCAGGAAAAAAAAATCATCAATGAAGAAATATATGTTGATGGAGGTGATTGTATCTCTTGGTGAAACATTTAGCTGCCTGTCTTTATAAGATCTGGTATCTTAATAGGAAAACATGACTTTCCATCTTTCTGTTGTAACTTTAACCACCCAAAGATGCTGGCAGCAAAGCAAAAGAAGCAGGAAGTCAAATAAGATATTAATAATGCATGTCCACAGATCCTCATTTTCATAGATACTTCCTATACTGCATCTACACTTAAATGAACAACTTACATCCTTGGACTCATTCCTAAACCTTCTCGAATGCATCTTTTCCCCAAACGATCTACATCTGGGCACCATATGCATGCTCAGCGGCTTTCCTACTGTCTCATCCTACACTTTGCACCAAACGGAGACTTTTGGTGAAGATATATAAGAAGAGTGTTGCCCCCAAAGTAGAAGACAACAAGTTTTATGGTCACATTTCACCATCTTTCTTTCTGCAAACCATTGAAATTCTCCAGGCACCAAGAATCTCATTGGTAAAGTAGAAATCATAATATCTTATCTTTCTAAAAATTAGATGATCCCTGAATGCTCATTCAACTTTAAGACTCCATTTCAACAGAAATATATGGAGTGGATTTTAAGCCTTATCAAATTCAAACTTTGTATTTTAAACATGGAAACAAATGCTTATCTATGTTATTAACCAGAGAAGGTGATGGCACCCCACTCCAGTACCCTTGCCTGGAAAATCCCAAGGATGGAGAAGCCTGATAGGCTGCAGTCCATGGGGTTGCCAAGAGTCGGACACGACTGAGAGACTTCACTTTCACTTTTCACTTTCATGCATTGGAGAAGGAAATGGCAATCCACTCCAGTGTTCTTGCCTGGAGAATCCCAGGGACGGGGGAGCCTGGTGGGCTGCCGTCTATGGGGTCACACAGAGTCGGACACGACTGAAGTGACTTAGCAGCATGTTATTAACATGTTGAAGGCATTTGAGCTTATTTTTCCTATCTCATAAGAATAGTATGAAAGCACTTTAAAGATCTACAAAATGATTATCTAAATATAAGAAAAAATATATTACTGTAGAAAACCTAAATGAAATCTCTTAATTACTAACATAGGAATGTCTCTTAAGGTAGATGTGAAGCTATGCAGAGAAAATATTTTGAGAGGTTGTTAGTTGGAAGAAGGTGAGTCATATGCTGAGAGAAACCAAGTTAATAAGAGAGGTAACTAAAATTAAACAGAATTCTGGTGCTGGGGCCAGAATCAAACCAAAATGTTGTTTGGGAGGGATAGTCAAACAGAGAAAGGAAAAGATGGATGAAAGGAGTGTGGCTAAAGATTACATGATGCACATCAGAAGCCTCAGTTGAACTTATACTTTTCACTTTGACTTGAATGTAAATCCCTCAAACTGTATACTAGAAAGCCTGCTTCACACACAAAATCCTGGTGTAAGTCTTTATAGTAGAAATTATAGAAAACGAGGACTTCCCTGACGGTCCAGTGGTTCCAAGTCCACCTTGTAACACAGGGGTGCTGATTTTATCCCTAATCCAGGAACTGAGATCCCACATGCCCTGGAGCAACTAAGATCACACATGCCCTGTGCACTGCAACTACTGAACTCGTACTCTCTGGGGGTCATGTACTATAGGTAGAGACTCCATGTGCCACAACAAAAGATCATGCATGCTGCAAGACTCTGCACAGCCAAATAGATTAATTACTGTTTTTTAACTATAGAAAATGGCTAAATTCTGTTTCTCAGTCCATGCATTAAAGTTGAAGATAATAAAGTCCAGAAATGAGATACTCTCTCAGTTCAGTCGTTCAGTCGTGTCCAACTCTTTGCGACCCCATGAATCGCAGCATGCCAGGACTCCCTGTCCATCGCCAACTCCCAGAGTTCGCTCAGACTCACGTCCATTGAGTCAGTGATGCCATCCAGCCATCTGATCCTCTGTCGTCCCCTTCTCCTCCTGCCCCCAATCCCTCCTGGCATCACAGTCTTTTCCAATGAGTCAACTCTTTGCACGAGGTGGCCAAAGTACTGGAGTTTCAGCTTTAGCATCATTCCTTCCGAAGAAATCCCAGGGCTGATCTCCTTCAGAATGGACTGCTTGGATCTCCTTGCAGTCCACTCTCTAAACTGAAATAACTCAGAAAAAGTGGCATCTCAGAAACACAGTAGAACATGAAAAGCTTTAGAATATGAAAACCTTAGGATAAGTGTTAAATTTCTTTTGCTCATGATCTGAAACTTACTTTTCTGCCTATTAAGGGGAGGAGACCAATCTCAGATGATATCTGAATGATAATGAAGAGGACGAGAGTGGAATGGCAATGATAATGACTGGTATTAGGAGAATTTGTACTTCCAGAGAAATTTAATGAAATAGAAGGAGAAGAATCAATACACCCTAGTGAAAAAGTGGGTTGTTGATGAAAAGAAGAGCTTTATAACCAAAATGTGTGTGGGGGGTTGTGTGTATATGTTAGTCACTCAGTCGTGTCTGACTCTTAGTGAGCCCATGGAGCCCACCAGGCTCTTCTGTCCATGAAGTTTTCCAGGCAAGAATACTAGAGTGGGTTGCTATTCCCTTCTCCAGGCAATCTTCCCATTGCAGGAATCGAATCTTGGTATCCTGCATTGCAGACAGATTCTTTACCATCTGAGCCACCAGGGAAGCCCCTTACAACCAAGATAGCTAAGAACTATGAACCAAAACATCACAGGCAATTGATAATGGAGATAATAAGTTTGGACAGAGGAGTGAAGAACGATCCAGAAAAGAAATGTGAGACCTTGAAGGAGATGCTACGAGGTTAGACTACATCTTAACATGCACAACAAGTTTCCATAAAATTAGCATTCCTTTTTGAATCATAATTATTGTAACATTAAAGGAAATAATTGAAATGAATTAGTAGTCTTCTTCAATAAATGTCTTAGCTACTATTTCAACTAATAGAACAGATGCACTTCCAGAATTCATTTATAATAGTAAGATGAAAAGCAACATAAAATGAAGGTGACTAATGTGATAGATAAAAAAAAAAAAGAACTGGACTTAAAGTTCCAGGATCTAAATTCAACCCTGCTTTAGCTATTGAAAATTATTTATTGAATTTCTATGTGCCTGACTTTGTGTTATATCAAAGGTATAAAAATGACTAACATGGTCTCTGACTGTACAAGCTCACAGTCTACTCAAACAAACACAAAAACAGATTACTTTATTGCAATATAAAATGCTACCTTAGCAATTTGAACAGTAACTACAGTGCAGTATGGCAACAAAGAGCACAGATCCAGGAGCTAGACCTCCAGAGTCCAAATTCTGGCTCCTGCATTTCATTGTTATGTGATCTTGAGTGATATATATAACCTCTCTGTGCCTCAGTGTCCCCACTAATAAAATGAAAATACTAAAATGGCTTCATGGGGTTATTAAAAATTGTGAATGATTTCAAACAGTTCCCAGCATATGAAAAGGGTCTGTCATCACCATCCTCTTCACTGCCATTATCAACACAATCTTCATTGATTGCTACAGAAATACTAAAATGAGAAGAGCTAAGCTTATCTAAGAAAACCAAGAAAGGATTCACAAAGTACATGTCACTGAACAACAACAAAAATATACCAAACAACCTAAACTACATATCCAAAGGTAAAAAATTTAAAACAAGCCCTGCTGAATTGCCAGCTCAACTGGGTTCCTGCCCTTCTGTAGTCTCAGAGCTTCTCCATGTTGTTTTTCCAGAAGAGTCATCAAACTTTTTATTGGTGTCTCAGGGCTCCAAAAGATGGAGATAGAAGCTGCCAGCCCTCTGAAGCTCATGAGTCTATTGTATTCCACTGGTCAAAGAAGTTACATCCAGCCCAGATTCAAAGGGAAAGAATATCAACCCTACTTTTGAAGGAAAGATAGTCAAGAAAACTGTGGCCATCATCCGTATATGTACAGGGTGGGGGACAGATTGGGAGCTCTTTTTAAGAATCAGCAGAATATGCTGTTGATCTATGTGTGGAGTGAAAATGAAAGATAAGAATCATGAAGAAACATAATCAAAGATAAGATGGCCATTTCTGCAGTACTCAAGCATAACGACCGAAAGGACATACATTTGAGTCCTGAATTGTCCAAGAAATTCAAAAGAAGAAATTCTGGTCAAGATGAAGATCACATCTAAGAGATTTATTTCAAGATGTTATTTGTGTAAGATGCTTGTAAAAGTGCTACAAAAACACACCATAAAGCATATGTTAAATCAAAATAAACTTTATTTTAGAAAGTCACTTTAAGTATATGGTGATACAATTAAGCCTTATTAATATGCTGTTTATTTAACAGATTAAAAATGCATAAGAAGAATATCCCATTCATCTTAATTAGACAATATGCTTGTCACAGTTATTTGCTTTATATTTTCATTTTTCATGAACATTTTAAAACAATCCATTGATGCTATTAAAATCAACTTTCCCCTTGGTCTGTAGTTCTCTGATCTCAATGCCATAGCTCTCCTGAGGCACTACCCAAGCATTTCTCACCTGACCCCATGCCAATGTCTGGCTGTTAGATCTGCTCTGGGGCTAAGAATAGCTACAAGAAAATGACTGTGTGGATTTGCATGTTCTCATCAGTGTTCTTGCTTTGTTTCTGTGATTCAGATTTCAAAATAGTCCCAAGAATTCCACACAACTATGGGGGTAAGATAGTAGATATTACTTAATATAAAATAAATTCTAGAGCTGCAAGAGATTATTCCTTCCAATTTTTCCAAACTCAATCATGCACTCATCACTTTCTTCACATTATACTAACCATTGGCATGCTATTATTCTTTCTGTAAATTTACTTACAGTTTTTACTTAATACATTTTAAGAGGAAAGCATATATTGCTATGACAGAGAGAAAACTAGTTGAATCTGTCATAACTGAAGATGATAATACAAATGAATATAACCAAAATAAAACAATATTAATAAATTCTAGTTCAATGTTTTTGTTTGACTGAAGCTTAGTGCCTCAAGTTCATTTACCATGTTAGGAAAATAAATTCCCATGTTTGAGATTACCAGGATGAAATGGAGATTTTCTCTTTGAACCAGAAGGATTAGAAGACAGTAATAAAGATCCAAACAATTCCTCCTTGTCATCCAATGGACAGTACCTTTGAGGTACCACCAGTTATTTTGGTATTTTTTGTGGCATGAGACCCTTCTTTGGCAAACATTTACTATTCCTTTCCCCCCATTAAAGACATACTTATTAAGTATACCTTGTGCCAAAATCTTGGTTTCTAATACCATTTCTGACCAAAGAAACCAGGCCTTCTTAGAGATTCTAAAAATGATATAGGAAATAAACAAATTAAGCCTACAGTATCTTGTAGTGCCAGAAAGTAAGGATATTTTAGAAAAAAAAATCAAACCACAATGACAGAGTATGTCAAACAGACACAGAAGCCAATCAAAAATGCTTCCAGTGGTCAAAGTTGGAACAATTTGAGCAATAAAGTCAAATAGTATTGGATTATAGAGCAAAATATAAAATAAATATCCATGAGTTCATGCTGATAAAAATGAACGAGTAAATAAAGAAGAAGAGATAAATCCCCTATATAGAAGAATTTCAAATCCTTTATGTAGATACTTTATCCTCAAGAAGGTGGTGTATAATCATACTTCCTTAACTGCAGATTGAGCATAGTGACATTCTTTAATTTTGCAGTGGAAAAATTTGACACTCATTACCTCAACAACAGTGATCAAAGTCAATAACAATAGTGATAAGTCATTTTGATAATATGTACCCTTGATATGATGTGATGAAAATACCCACAATCCCAGGATAATCATAAGTAAACATCAGACAAATCCCAAAAGGGGAACAGTCTACAAAACATCTAATGAGTACTACTCAAAACTGTCAAAGGCATCAAGAACAAAGAAAGTCTGAGACATGACAATAAAATGTAATGTGGTTTCCTGGATAAGAACCTGGAACCAAAAAAAAAAAAAAAACAACACACAAAACACACAAAAAGACATAAGGAAATCTGAATAAAGCATGGATTTTTAATAAAGTGTGGAACCAATAATGTATTGGTTCATTAACTGTAACAAATGTACCACGCTAATGTAAGATGTTAATAATAAGGGAAACTGAGTATGGAATATGTAAGAACTCTTTGTGCTATCTTAATTTTTTTATAAATCTAAAAATCTCCTAAAAAACAAAGTTTATTTTTTAAATGCACTTATTCATCCATTTAACACATATTTTTCAAGTGTCCAATAGATTCCAAGGTCCAAGCTAAATGCAGAGGGCACATGATGGTGGTTGCCTTCATGGAAATAACTGACAAACAAAAAAGTTAAGTGGCTCATCCAAAGTCACAAGCTGGAAAAGAAGAATTGCCTCCAGACCCATGATTCTGCCACTCAACATTAGTAGCCTACTTCCTTTCGTATTCTAACATATTCAAGAAGATAGTTTTGGTTGAGTTACTGTATGTAAAGTGAAAGTGAAATAGCTCAGTCGTGTCCGACTCTTTGCGACTCCATGGACTGTAGCCTACCAGGCTCCTCTGTCCATGGGGTTTTCCAGGCAATAGTACTGGAGTGGGTTGCCATTTCCTTTCCAGGGGATCTTCCCACCCCAGGGATTGAACCCCGGTCTCCTGCATTGTAGACAGATGCTTTACCATCTGAGCCACTAAATCAATCAGCAAATTTTTATTAAGAATGTATCATGTTCCCAGGACTGAACTACTTGCTGAAAATTGAAAAGGGAACGTGTGATCTCTGCCCCCAACAAGTATGCTTTCTGTGACTATAAAACAAATAATATAAACATAAGATTTAAGGATGATCTTCAATAAATTTGAGGGATAAGGATCACAAAATAATAGGGGTCAAATAAAATGAGAATGTTTTAGAAGAAAAGGGGACTTAAACTGAGCTAACGTTCTAGGTAGAGTGTTCATTTGGAACAAGGAATTTTTTTTATTAAAATTTTATAATCTGGTTAAGAACATGATTTCAAAAGCTAGACTTCCTGTGTTCCAATCCCAGCTATTCTACTCACAAGATTTGTGATCGTCTGCAGATTGCTAAAGACCAGCTGTTTTCCTCATTTGTGGAATGGGGCAATAGTGGTATATTCCTGATAGGTTTAATTTAAGCATTCCATGAAATATCAGCCAGGGTTCCAAGTAAAAGTATGACCCATTCACTCTAGGGAAACTCAAAGAGAATATATTTTATGAGTCATAGCCATATGTTTACAAATTGATCATAAATACACAATTGACAATGACAAGTTTAAATGAGTTGGAATTTGGATGTTGGATGGTAGCGGGGGCCTGTTCTCAAGTTAAAGGAGTAGTTAATAAAGTCTTTAGAAAACAAAAATCACACTATTAAAATATCCGTTGTTCCACATAAAGGGACAAGTTAGGAAGTGTTAAGGGGCAGTGAGGTACAAGGGAAGGAGTCAAGCTTCCAAACATAGAAATATGCTCACCCATGTCTATGTGTCTTTTAGCAAGTTTCTTTCCCTCTGAACCTGTGTAGTTTCCTGTGTCACCTTGGCTGCACCCCAAAATGCCAAGACATTTGGTCAAACATTGTTCCAGGTGTGTCTGCAAGGGTGTTTCTGAATGAGTTGCTGTTTTCAGTCACTAAAGTTAGATCTGACTCTTCTGCCACCCTATGGACTGTAGCCCATCAGGTTTCTCTGGCCATGGGATTTCCCAGCGAAGATTGCAGAAGTGGGTTGCTATTTCCTTCTCCAGATCTTCCTGAACCAGGGATCAAACCAGTCTCCAGCTTGGCAGGTGGATTCTTTAACACTGGGCCATCAGGGAAGATTAACATTTGAATGGGTGAAGTGAAGTGAAGTCACTCAGTCGTGTCCGACTCTTTGCAACCCCATGGATAATAGCCTACCAGGCTCCACTGTCCATGAGATTTTCCAGGCAAGAATACTGGAGTGGGCTGCCATTTCCTTCTCCAGGGGATCTTCCCAACCCAGGGATCGAACCTGGGTCTCCTGCATTGCAGACAGATGTTTTACCGTCTGAGCCACCAGGGAAGCAGAGGTAAGCAGGTTTCCACCCTGAATGTTGGGTGGGGCCCATCCAATCAATTGAAGACCTGAATAGAAGAAAAAGATAAGTAAATAGGAACTCCTGTCTGACTCTAGAGCTGGGACATGGGTCTTTTCTAGCCTTTGGGTTTTCTAACTGAAACAAGGGTTCTTCTTGCTTCTCATGCCTGGTGAGTTTCAGACTGGAATATATACCATAGACTCTTTTAGACCCAGGTGGCTTAGTGGTAATGAATCCTCCTACGAATGCAGGAGACTCAAGAAGATGCAGGTTCAATCCCTGGGTTGGGAAGATCCCCTTGAAGAGAAAATGGCAACCCACTCCAGTGTTCTTGCCTGGAAAATCCCATGGACAGAGGAGCCTGACAGGCTACCCATGGGTTTGCAATGAGTCAAACACAACTGAGCATACATGCACAGAACTTCTAGTTCCCAGACTTCAGACTCAAACTGAAAGCACATCATCTTCTCTTCTGGGTCTCTAACTTGCTGACTGCAGATCTTAGAATTTGTCAGCCTCTGTAACTGCATAATATCATGTCTCATAATAAATAGTTTTCTATATATACGTGTACATATTGGTTCTGTTTCTCTGGAGAAGTCTAAGTCAGAGCCCTAATGCCCTAATTTATAAAACAGGGATATTGGGAGAATTAGGTGAGAAAAGTATGCAACTATTGCCAGCACATAGTAGGCTTTCAATGAATGTATTTGTTCCCCTTGCACAGTTGAGGGATTTAAAGCATAGCTAGTAGAAATAAAATAAAGGGTTATCTTCCTAATAGACATCCTTTCTGCTTCCAGTCTTTAATAGAGTCCATTAATATCTATCAAACAGTCCTGGGAATGGAAATATAAAGATATCATTGCTATATATGTGGCAGCCTAATGAGCCAGCTTCTCCCAGTGAGGCAATAATTTACTCAAAGGTCCCAAAGTGGCCAGCATGAGTTAAGACAGCTTTCCAAATTGACCAGTTCTTGCACAAAGAGATTGCATTATTATGCTACCCTTTCTGTGTGATTCGCTTAACGAAGCTCTATGCAGGATAAACCAGTGTGATACCTGTCCTCTAGGACCTTTCCCTGCAGGGATTTCAATGCCAGCTTCAACCCTCCCCAAATCATGCAGTCAGCTCTCCTAGTTTCAAGCCAATGGAGTTCTCCTAAACCACAGCTTCTGACTATGTCAAGTATATCCATTTCCCCGGGGAGAGAAGGGAGGGGCGGAGGTGGCAGGGGAGGTGGTGGTAGTGGGGGTTGGAGGAAGGAAGACATTGGGCAATTTCTCAAGCTCCATTTCTCAGTAAAATGTCTCAATATTTGTGTGCATAGGAGCGTTTTTATGTTGGCCAATCCATATTGGGTGATGATATATGTCACTTCACAGTGATGGAAGGCCCGGTTGCAGAAGCCATTTTCTGAAGTCAAGGATTGCAGTCCCCGTGCTAATTCGGCAAGAGATATATTTATGACCTTAACAATGGTACCAGAAGGCTCTCCATCTCCTTTCGAGTCTGGACAGTGCTTGTGGAAAGACTGGATTACATTTTCTTCACCAGAGTTTGATGTTTAAACACATTAGAAAGTACTTAGCCAAAAATGACTAAATAAAATGGTATCAAAAAAAGAATCTAGTAGAAAGAGCAGTGGCTTACAAAGCAGAAAACTAAGTTATCAGACCTCTTCTAGTCCTAACTATCACTGTCACCTCGAGCGAGTCACTTAATCTTTCCATGATGAAACTATGTGACCTGAAAAATGGGTTAATAATATCATTCTAACTTTAAAGCCTAAAGAAATTAAAAAGATTTCTTGAGGTTCTTTCTTGCTCTATTATATCCAAAATTGTGCTTTTATTTGTATGTAAAGGGAACATTAATCACCATCAGCTTATTAATACTTGATAGACTCCCTTTGCATAGTGCTTCTGATTTGATGAAGTATTTTTAATTTTATTTAATTATTGAAATATATATAGCTGATTTATAATATTGCATTAATTACTGTTGTACAGCAAAGTAAGTCGATTATATATATATATACACACACACATTCTTTTTTTTATATTCTTCTTTATTATCATTTCTAGGAAAAGACAAGTACCACATGATATCACTTATATATAAAATCTAAAATATGATATAAATGAACCTATCTATGAAATAGAAACCAAATCAAGGACATAGAGCACATACTGGTGGTTGTCAACAGGGAGAGGTTTGGGGGAGTGGAGGCTGGGATTAGCAGATGTAAGCTTTTATATATAGAATGGATAAACACAAGATCCTACTGTATAGCACAGAACTATATTCAATATTCTTGACAAAGTATTTTTATGTACATTGCTAATGCAACACACATGCATTGCTCTTAAACTGGCAAAATGAAATTTTCACTCTCATTGGGAAAATGAGGAAAAATGAAAACTAAGGAGGATAAATGACTTACTAGTGCTGTTGCTCAATGAAGGTACCAAGTACACTGTTGCCTCAGTCCCTTTGAGGTCACTCTTACCTGCCACACTTTCTCAGCTAGCTGCTACCTGTCTCTCTTCTTTATCTTATTCAAGACTCTCAACTCACTACCACATTTTTTAGAGAGTATTTCTTCCCTGATCACCACACAAAATAACATCACTCTATCCCTTCATCTTGCTTTATTCTTCTTCAAAGAACTGAATATTTCAAGAAAAAGTCATCCTTTGTGTGTCTACTCATGTGTTGATCCCTTGTCTCCACTTGTAAGCTCTGTAAGCCTAAGAACTTTGTATTTTGCTCCTTCTTATGTTAAGGGAAATGGAAACTCACTCCAGTATTCTTGCCTGGAGAATCCCATGGACGGAGGAGCTTGGTAGGCTACAGCCCATGGGGTCGCAAAGAGTCGGACACAACTGAGCGACTTCCCTTTCACTTTCACTTTATGTTCCTAAAACATAGAATAGTGTCTGGTCAGTATTAGGCACTCAATAAATAATTGTTAATGAATGACTGGACAAATGAGGTGGAACAGAGAGGCACTGAAAACTTTGATTTTTATCCTTGGGAAAAATGGAGGGTATCCATGTCCCTTAACTGTTTGAATTTTGGTTCATTTCCTAGGATATCTTGATTGAATTTTATTTCACATATACTTTTTATCTGTCCTCATGAAAAATTAAACCCTATTTTATTATTTTTTTCTTAAACCATGGGGAAATGTAATTTTTCTAGTTCAGGATTTATAAGAGTGGTCCTTCAGGTAGAAAATAAAAATAAAGATCAGTGATTTCCAAGTCTGGCTGTATATCAAAATCACCACCTGACATTTTAAAAACTCTAAATTCCTGACCCTTATCCTTGAAAAACTCTAATTCTTTGGTAAAACTAGAATTTGTACATTTCAAACATTCCCTCGTTGATTCAAATGCACAGCCATATTGGAGAAATAATGAGTTCTCTGAGAAATTCCTTTCTGCTCTGCGTATTATTACCAGAGGCTTGAGCAAGTGCCATGATGGCTGAGTTACAGCCACAAGATCTGTTTTGGAAGAATAAGAGTCATATTCACATCAGACACCACTCAAATTGAGTTAGCCATGGGGATTTCTGATTAAGTGGATAGAGCACAGAGGTCAAGTAGGTGTGTTTTCCTTATGCTAAAGATATATCCTCAAGGAACAGAAGCTCATTCATTTTTCTGGGTGTGGAATAAAGCTTTTGACTCCATGAGGAAAACAAGTAAATACAAGGTCACACAACTCTAAACCTAGAAGCAGAGGTTAAGGCAAAATCTTGGCTCGATGCACTGGGACAACATGATAGATGGCATGAGGTGAATCTGAGAATATTCATTCAGCCTTCTATGGATGGTTATTGAGCACCTCCTGGGTTTAGAAATATAGCAGTGAGCAAAATGGTCTCTGACTTCCGGAAACAAACACTGAAGTAAGAACAAGAAGCATATTAAACATAACATCACAGAAGAATTAGATTCCAATGGGTAAACATTTAAGAAATGTCTGCCTTACTAATGAGATGAGGAAAGGTAGACCTAAGTTAAAAATGGGTTCAAGATGACAAACAGGAAGTAGAAAGAGGACAAAGAGTGTTGCAGAATGTAAAAAGAACAAAGAGGTTGGTTCAGACTTATGCTACAGCTTTAGTACTTAAGGAAGTGAAAGTGTAGAAAAAACAGAGTGACAGAGATTATAAATCTGAAGTGGAAGGAGATAATTTTGTTTGGAAGACCGTGGATAATATTTTTAATGTGGTTTTTAAAGAGAAATTCAGCAAATATATATTGAGTTCATCCAATATATAGATTGTGCCTAACACAGGTCATTTGTTTTTCTTGGCATTGGGGACATGGTGGGGAAAAAAGACAGACCAGATCTTGGACACCTCAAAATTAGCATCTGAGTAGTTGGTTAAACAATATACAAGTGAATAAAAATGTAACCATAGTTTAAGCGATGGTGATTTAGGCTAAATTTGGTAATGGGTATGGAGAAACTGAAGAACACATAAATAACCATCTGCAGAGATACAGCATATGGAACAGCATCCTTGTAGAGGTCACCTGACCCTTGCATGAACCTTATTCTTTCTGGATGAGTGGCTAAATTCTAAGCTCCTCTATATGAGGGATATTGAACTTTATATTCAACCTGCTTCAGTGCATGGATTCCAGTTCACTGGATCCAGCTATAATGTTCTAGGAAGAAATTACTTGAAAGAGTTGAAACTGGGGCTGCCTCCACTTATTTTTTATAAAATAAACAAATCCTATGCATTTGGAAAGTTGCATAATTAAATTCAAATATTGAAGTAAATATGACTACCAAATATTCTCTCTAAATTACAGTGACCACTGAACAAACCTTAAAATAATATTGAAAGTGACAACAAAACAAAGGGTTTAAAGTCAAGATTAAACCTATATTTGTCTTGGTTTATTTTATAATAAGGTTAACTTGTTTGTTATTCCCTTGAAAATCAGCTATCTGATAGCAGTACACCTTTTGAGTTATTGCATTAAGATCTTATAAATCTCTTCTCAGCCTTGCATGTGAATGATTCATAGGTGTAAAATGAAAGGGCTGGCTTATAGGAAATGGAAGAAAGTATCCATAATCCAAGTGGACATAGGCAAGAAGAATTAAATCACAGTAAGACCAACAAAAGAGACAAGATCTGAATGGGTTAAGAGAGGTTAATCAAAATGTGTTCTCACTCCAGAAAAAAAAAAAAAAAAAAAAAGAGGAAGTGTAAAATAATTGATAGCCTCAGGAGAAATACAAAAGCTATGGGTAAAACATGCACCCTAGAAACACCATGTTAGGAAAAATAAGGAAATCTGGATGCAATAGTTTTAAGAAAGAACTGTTGTAACAAAGGCAAAGTCAAATAACACAAGATTGTGCTTTACTTTGAGTGTTTTAATTTTCTTCTGAACCACTCCAAGAGATTTCTTGTCTCTCCTCCTCAAGTCTCTCTTTATCTGTTTCCTATATTCAAGCTACATTGGAATAACCTTGATCTTCTGAGTTGATTTCTAAATGCGTTTTCAAAGTAGGTTCATCTTCACCACTTAAAGAGAGGTTTATCTGCTTTTTGCCAGACAAGCTGTTTGATCAAGTCATTTAATATCACATATTTGGAATACAGGTAATAAATGTTGTTGAGATCAAGAGAAGTTTTACACTTAAAATGAGTGTGATATTGTTGACCAATTTGTAAGAAAATGTAGTGTCCTGTTTCATTTGGGAGTTATATGAGACACTAGTTTTTACATCTATTTTTATGTTTGATTTCCAAGATGGTTCCAGAAGATATCATGCAATCCACGAAAACAAATATACAAGCTACAGGATAATATAAGCAAAAATTACCAACGTTTAAACCATGATCAGATCAGATCAGTCGCTCAGTCTTGTCCGACTCTTTGCAACCCCATGAATCTCAGCACACCAGGCTTCCCTGTCCATCACCAACTCTCGGAGTTCACTCAGACTCACATCCATCGAGTCAGTGATGCCATCCAGCGATCTCATCCTCTGTCGTCCCCTTCTCCTCCTGCCCTCAATCCCTTCCAGTTTCAGAGTCTTTTCCAATGAGTCAACTCTTCGCATGAGGTGGCCCAAGTACTGGAGTTTCAGCTTTAGCATCATTCCTTCCAAAGAAACCCCAGGGCTGATCTCCTTCAGAATGGACTGCTTGGATCTCCTTGCAGTCCAAGAGACTCTCAAGAGTCTTCTCCAACACCACAGTTCAAAAGCATCAGTTCTTCAGCGCTCAGCCTTCTTCACAGTCCAACTCTCACATCCATACATGACCACAGGAAAAACCATAGCCTTGACTAGACGAACCTTTGTTGGCAAAGTAATGTCTCTGCTTTTGAATATGCTATCTAGGTTGGTCATAACTTTCCTTCCAAGGAGTAAGTGTCTTTTAATTTCATGGCTGCAGTCACAATCTGCAGTGATTTTGGAGCCCAGAAAAATAAAGTCTGACACTGTTTCCACTGTTTCCCCATCTATTTCCCATGAAGTGGTGGGACCGGATGCCATGATCTTCGTTTTCTGAATGTTGAGCTTTAAGCCAACTTTTTCACTCTCCACTTTCACTTTCATTAAGAGGCTTTTGAGTTCCTCTTCACTTTCTGCCATAAGGGTGGTGTCATCTGCATATCTGAGGTTATTGATATTTCTCTCGGCAATCTTGATTCCAGTTTGTGTTTCCTCCAGTCCAGCGTTTCTCATGATGTACTCTGCATAGAAGTTAAATAAACAGGGTGACAATACACAGCCTTGATGAACTCCTTTTCCTATTTGGAACTAGTCTGTTCCATGTCCAGTTCTAACTGTTGCTTCCTGACCTGCATACAAATTTCTCAAGAGGCAGATCAGGTGGTCTGGTATTCCCATCTCTTTCAAAATTTTCCACAGTTTATTGTGATCCACACAGTCAAAGGCTTTGGCATAGTCAATAAAGCAGAAATAGATGCTTTTCTGGAACTCTCTTGCTTTCCCCATGATCCAGCGGATGTTGGCAATTTGAGCTCTGGTTCCTCTGCCTTTTAAAACCAGCTTGAACATCAGGAAGTTCATAGTTCACATATTGCTGAAGCCTGGCTTGGAGAATTTTGAGCATTACTTTACTAGCATGTGAGATGAGTGCAATTGTGTGGTAGTTTGAGCATTCTTTGGCATTGCTTTTCTTTGGGATTGGAATGAAAATTGACCTTTTCCAGTCCTGTGGCCACTGCTGAGTTTTCCAAATTTGCTGGCATATTGAGTGCAGCACTTTCACAGCATCATCTTTCAGGATTTGGAATAGCTCAACTGGAATTCCATCACCTCCACTAGCTTTGTTCATAGTGATGCTTTCTAAGGCCCACTTGACTTCACATTCCAGGATGTCTGGCTCTAGGTCAGTGATCATACCATCGTGATTATCTGGGTTGTGAAGATCTTTTTTGTACAGTCTTCTGTGTATTCTTGCCATCTCTTCTTAATATCTTCTGCTTCGGTTAGGTCCATACGATTTCTGTCCTTTATTGAGCCCATCTTTGCATGAAATGTTCCTTTGGTATCTCTGATTTTTCTTAAAGAGATCCCTAGTCTTTCCCATTCTGTTGTTTTCCTCTATTTCTTTGCATTGATCGCTGAGGAAGGCTTTCTTATCTCTTCTTGCTATTCTTTGGAACTCTGCATTCAGATGTTTATATCTTTCCTTTTCTCCTGTGCTTTTCACTTCTCTTCTTTTCACAGCTATTTGTAAGGCCTCCCCAGACAGCCATTTTTCTTTTTTGCATTTCTTTTCTATGGATTGGTCTTGATCCCTGTCTCCTGTACAATGTCATGAACCTCATTCCATAGTTCATCAGGCACTCTATCTATCAGATCTAGGCCCTTAAATCTATTTCTCACTTCCACTGTATAATCATAAGGGATTTGATTTAGGTCATACCTGAACGGTCTAGTGGTTTACCCTACTTTCTTCAATTTACGTCTGAATTTGGCAATAAGAAGTTCATGTTCTGAGCCACAGTCAGCTCCTGGTCTTGTTTTTGCTGACTCTATAGAGCTTCTCCATCTTTGGCTGCAAAGAATGTAATCAGTCTGATTTCGGTGTTGACCATCTGGTGATGTCCATGGGTAGAGTCTTCTCTCGTGTTGTTGGAAGAGGGTGTTTGTTATGACCAGTGCATTTCCTTGGCAAAACTCTATTAGTCTTTGCCCTGCTTCATTCCGTATTCCAAGGCCAAATTTGCCTGTTACTCCAGGTGTTTCTTGACATCCTACTTTTGCATTCCAGTCCCCTATAATGAAAAGGACATCTTTTTTGGGTGTTAGTTCTAAAAGGTCTTGTAGGTCTTCATAGAACCGTTAAACTTCAGCTTCTTCAGCATTACTGGTTGGGGCATAGACTTGGATTACTGTGATATTGAATGGTTTGCCTTGGAAACGAACAGAGATCATTCTGTTGTTTATGAGATTGTATCCAAGTACTGCATTTCGGACTCTTTTGTTGACCATGATGGCCACTCCATTTCTTCTGAGGGATTCCTGCCCACAGTAGTAGATATAATGGTCATCTGAGTTAAATTCACCCATTCCAGTCCATTTCAGTTCGCTGATTCCTAGAATGTTGACATTCACTCTTGCCATCTCTTAGGTACATACAAACTCAAGCTGAGCAAATTTTCTAAACAGTAGGTAATTTAGATACTTTATATGACTGAAATCAGAGAAGACAAAGGCACCCCACTCCAGTACTCTTGCCTGGAAAATCCTATGGATGGAGGAGCCTGGTGGTCTAAAGTCCACGGAGTCGCTAGGAGTCGGACACGACTGAGCTACTTCACTTTCATTTTCCACTCTCATGCATTGGAGAAGGAAATGGCAACTCACTCCAGTGTTCTTGCCTTGAGAATCCCAGGGACAGGGGAGCCTGGTGGGCTGCCATCTATGGGGTCGCACAGAGTTGGACACGATTGAAGCGACTTAGCAGCAGCAGCAGCAGCATATGACTGAAATAGTAGCTAAAGAAATACTATATTGGCATATATGGTTTAAAAATTAAATGATAGCTTGGATTTCCTCATTCAATGGCTCCCTCAAAGTTCATCTTAAACCTAGGAAAATACCAAGCTATAAAGTGGGGTTAAATAGCAAAATAAACCCCATTCATGATTTGTAATTTTGAAGAAACATACCTAATCAGTACCAGAAAGAAAAGCAGCTGAAGAGACATACCAGTGTAATTAATATATGTTTAAATCTCTAAGCTGACTTCTGAATAAGATATCTAAACTGATAAAGCTATTTTATCTATTGTCTCACTAGATGAAACTGTAATTCAATTGCAGTGTTACTGGAAGAGTCTCTTAAAGAAGTTATTTAACAGAGATATGGAAAGAAAAATTGCAAAAGCCAATTTCAAGGTAGACATTGGTTCCAGTCTGCTTTCCCTGTTTCTCAGTAAGACCTCACCTAAGCTGTCTCTTTCTCCCCTAAATCCCCTTAGGCATGTAGTCTGGAATTAAAACATCCAGTTTGGGGTAGTCAGGATATTGTGGCTTTCTTTTCACTGAGTTTTCTAGCCTCTGTACATAAAGAAGCAATCCTGACACTGGGAACTTGATCCAAGTAACTTAACTACCTAAGAAAGTATGCTTGATCACCTACCTTCTTAAAGAACTCTGTTTTAGCAAATCATTAGCAGAGACAAAGTGGAAAATTTTCATATCTATAATACTAAACCAAAGAATCAAAATTCCTATTTCTGCAGGAGCTAAATTTTGAAAAATTCTATCAATAGATCTTGGAGAGAAATATGGTATATAAAAGTAGAATGGCGTGATTGCTACATTTCAGCCTCCTTCAAAATGCTGAGCTTTCCTTATCCTGATAGTTTTCCCTTCAGTATACATGGAATGGAAAGTAATTAAACCCTTCTGAGACAGTCAGTGAACATACTCAATAACAATCATCTTTATTTCTCCTTTCAGGACATGCATAAAGATTAAGTTTTAATGTTACTGAAAATAAGACTATATATAACTAGCTTCCATCAGAACAATGACAACACATGGCTAGACTAACATCTGTAAAGGCATTCTATATTCCAATTTCTTTTTTTTTAATTTAAATTTATTTATTTTAATTGGAGGCTAATTACTTTACAATATTGTATTGGTTTTGCCATACATCAACATGAATCCACCACGGGTATAAACGTGTTCCCCATCCTGAACCCCTCTCCCACCTCCCTCCCCGTACCATCCCTCTGGCACTGGGTCATCCCAGTGCACCAGCTCCAAGCATCCTGTATCCTGCATCGAACCTGGACTGGCGATTTGTTTCTTATATGATATTATACATGTTTCAATGCCATTCTCCCAAATCATCCCACCCTCTCCCTCTCCCACAGAGTCCAAAAGACTGTTCTATACATCTGTGTCTCTTTTGCTGTCTTGCATACAGGGTTATGGTTACCATCTTTCTAAATTCCATATATATGCATTAGTATACTGTATCGGGTTTTTCTTTCTGGCTTACTTCACTCTGTATAATAGGCTCCAGTTTCATCCACCTCATTAGAACTGATTCAAATGTATTCTTTTTAATGGCTGAGTAATTTGGAAAACTCAACAGTGGCCACAGGACTGGAAAAGGTCAGTTTTCATTCCAATCCCAAAGAAAGGCAATGCCAAAGAATGCTCAAACTACCGCACAATGGCACTCATCTCACACGCTAGTAAAGTAATGCTCAAAATTCTCCAAGCCAGGCTTCAGCAATACGTGAACCGTGAAATTCCTGATGTTCAAGCTGGTTTTAGAAAAGGCAGAGAAACCAGAGATCAAATTGCCAACATCCGTTGGATCATCGAAAAAGCAAGAGAGTTCCAGAAAAACATCTATATCTGCTTTATTGACTATGCCAAAGCCTTTGACTGTGTGGATCACAATAAACTGTGGAAAATTCTGAAAGAGGTGGGAATACCAGACCCCCTGATATGCCTCTTGAGAAATTTGTATGCAGGTCAGGAAGCAACAGTTAGAACTGGACATGGAACAACAGACTGGGTCCAAATAGGAAAAGGAGTTTGTCAAGGCTGTGTATTGTCACCCTGTATATTTAACTTTTTTTTTTAATTTTATTTTATTTTTAAAATTTATATAATTGTATTAGTTTTGCCAAATATCAAAATGAATCCACCACAGGTATACATGTGTTCCCCATCCTGAACCCTCCTCCCTCCTCCCTCCCCATACCATCCCTCTGGGTCGTCCCAGTGCACCAGCCCCAAGCATCCAGTATCGTGCATCGAACCTGGACTGGCAACTCGTTTCATACATGATATTTTACATGTTTCAATGCCATTCTCCAAAATCTTCCCACCCTCTCCCTCTCCCACAGACTCTATAAGACTGTTCTATACATCAGTGTCTCTTTTGCTGTCTCATACACAGGGTTACTGTTACCATCTTTCTAAATTCCATATATATATGTTAGTATACTGTATTGGTGTTTTTCTTTCTGGCTTATTTCACTCTGTATAATAGGCTCCAGTTTCATCCACCTCATTAGAACTGATTCAAATATGTTCTTTTTAATGGCTGAGTAATACTCCACTGTGTATATGTACCACTGCTTTCTTATCCATTCATCTGCTGATGGACATCTAGGTTGCTTCCATGTCCTGGCTATTATAAACAGTATTGCAATGAACATTGGGGTGCACGTGTCTCTTTCCCTTCTGGTTTCCTCAGTGTGTATGCCCAGCAGTGGGATTGCTGGGTCATAAGACAGTTCTATTTCCAGTTTTTTAAGGAATCTCCACACTGTTCTCCATAGTGGCTGTACTAGTTTGCATTCCCACCAACAGTGTAAGAGGGTTCCCTTTTCTCCACACCCTCTCCAGCATTTATTACTTGTAGACTTTTGGATCGCAGCCATTCTGACTTGTGTGAAATGGTACCTCATAGTGGTTTTGATTTGCATTTCTCTGATAATGAGTGATGTTGAGCATCTTTTCATGTGTTTGCTAGCCATCTGTATGTCTTCTTTGGAGAAATGTCTATTTAGTTCTTTGGCCCATTTTTTGATTGGGTCATTTATTTTTCTGGAGCTGAGCTGTAGGAGTTGCTTGTATATTCCCGAGATTAGTTGTTTGTCAGTTGCTTCATTTGCTATTATCTTCTCCCATTCTGAAGGCTGTCTTTTCACCTTGCTAATAGTTTCCTTTGATGTGCAGAAGCTTTTAAGGTTAATTAGGTCCCATTTGTTTATTTTTGCTTTTATTTCCAATATTCTGGGAGGTGGGTTATAGAGGATCCTGCTGTGATGTATGTCAGAGAGTGTTTTGCCTATGTTCTCCTCTAGGAGTTTTACAGTTTCTGGTCTTACATTGAGATCTTTAATCCATTTTGAGTTTATTTTTGTGTATGGTGTTAGAAAGTGTTCTAGTTTCATTCTTTTATAAGTGGTTGACCAGATTTCCCAGCACCACTTGTTAAAGAGATTGTCTTTAATCCATTGTATATTTTTGCCTCCTTTGTCAAAGATAAAGTGTCCATATGTGCGTGGATTTATCTCTGGGCTTTCTATTTTGTTCCATTGATCTATATTTCTGTCTTTATGACAGTACCATACTGTCTTGATAACAGTGGCTTTGTAGTAGAGCCTGAAGTCAGGTAGGTTGATTCCTCCAGTTCCATTCTCCTTTCTCAAGATTGTTTTGGCTATTCGAGGTTTTTTGTATTTCCATACAAATTGTGAAATTATTTGTTCTAGCTCTGTGAAGAATACTGTTGGTAGCTTGATAGGGATTGCACTGAATCTATAAATTGCTTTGGATAGTATACTCATTTTCACTATATTGATTCTTCTGATCCATGAACATGGTATATTTCTCCATCTGTTAGTGTCCTCTTTGATTTCTTTCACCAGCATTTTATAGTTTTCTATATATAGGTCTTTAGTTTCTTTAGGTAGATATATTCCTAAGTATTTTATTCTTTCCATTGCAATGTTGAATGGAATTGATTCCTTAATTTCTCTTTCTATTTTCTCATTATTAGTGTATAGGAATGCAAGGGATTTCTGGGTGTTGATTTTATGTCCTGCAACTTTACTATAGTCATTGATTAGTTCTAGTAATTTTCTGATGGAGTCTTTAGGGTTTTCTATGTAGAGGATCGTGTCATCTGCAAATAGTGAGAGCTTTACTTCTTCTTTTCCAATTTGGATTCCTTTTATTTCTTTTTCTGCTCTGATTGCTGTGGCCAAAACTTCCAAAATTATGTTGAATAGTAATGGTGAAAGTGGGCACCCTTCTCTTGTTCCTGACTTTAGAGGAAATGCTTTCAATTTTTCACCATTGAGGATAATGTTTGCTGTGGGTTTGTCATAGATAGCTTTTATTATGTTGAGGTATGTTCCTTCTATTCCTGCTTTCTGGAGAGTTTTGATCATAAATGGATGTTGACTTTTGTCAAAGGCTTTCTCTGCATCTATTGAGATAATCATATGGTTTTTATTTTTCAATTTGTTAATGTGGTGTATTACATTGATTGATTTGCGGATACTGAAGAATCCTTGCATCCCTGGGATAAATCCCACTTGGTCATGGTGTATGATCTTTTTAATGTGTTATTGGATTCTGATTGCTAGAATTTTGTTAAGGATTTTTGCATCTATGTTCATCAGTGATATTGGCCTGTAGTTTTCTTTTTTTGTGGCATCTTTGTCAGGTTTTGGTATTAGGGTGATGGTGGCCTCATAGAATGAGTTTGGAAGTTTACCTTCATCTGCAATTTTCTGGAAGAGTTTGAGCAGGATAGGTGTTAGCTCTTCTCTAAATTTTTGGTAGAATTCAGCTGTGAAGCCGTCTGGACCTGGGCTTTTGTTTGCTGGAAGATTTTTTATTACAGTTTCAATTTCCATGCTTGTGATGGGTCTGTTAAGATTTTCTATTTCTTCCTGGTCGAGTTTTGGAAAGTTGTACTTTTCTATGAATTTGTCCATTTCTTACTCGTTGTCCATTTTATTGGCATATAATTGTTGATAGTAGTCTCTTATGATCCTTTGTATTTCTGTGTTGTCTGTTGTGATCTCTCCATTTTCATTTCTAATTTTATTGATTTGATTTTTCTCCCTTTGTTTCTTGATGAGTCTGGCTAATGGTTTGTCAATTTTATTTATCCTTTCAAAAAACCAGCTTTTGGTTTTGTTGATTTTTGCTATGATCTCTTTTGTTTTTTTGCATTTATTTCTGCTCTAAGTTATAAGATTTCTTTCCTTCTACTAACCCTGGGGTTATTCATTTCTTCCTTTTCTAGTTGCTTTAGGTGTAGAGTTAGGTTATTTATTTGACTTTTTTCTTGTTTCTTGAGGTGTGCCTGTATTGCTATGAACTTTCCCCTTAGGACTGCTTTTACCATGTCCCACAGGTTTTGGGTTGTTGTGTTTTCATTTTCATTTGTTTCTGTGCAAATTTTGATTTCTTTTTTGATTTCTTCTGTGATTTGTTTGTTATTCAGCTGCGTGTTGTTCAGCCTCCATATGTTGGAATTTTTAATAGTTTTTATCTTGTAATTGAGATCTAATCTTACTGCATTGTGGTCAGAAAAGATGCTTGGAATGATTTCTATTTTTTTGAATTTACCAAGGCTAGCTTTATGGCCCAGGATGTGATCTATCCTGGAGAAGGTTCCATGTGCGCTTGAGAAAAAGGGGAAATTCATTGTTTTGGGATGAAATGTCCTATAGATATCAATTAGATCTAACTGATCTATTGTATCATTTAAAGTTTGTGTTTCCTTGTTAATTTTCTGTTTAGTTGATCTATCCATAGGTGTGAGTGGGGTATTAAAGTCTCCCACTATTATTGTGTTATTGTTAATTTCTCCTTTCATACTTGTTAGCATTTGCTTTACATACTGCGGTGCTCCCATGTTGGGTGCATATATATTTATAATTGTTGTATCTTCTTCTTGGATTGATCCTTTGATCATTATGTAGTGACCTTCTTTGTCTCTTTTCACAGCCTTTGTTTTAAAGTCTATTTTATCTGATATGAGTATTGCTACTCCTGCTTTCTTTTGGTCCCTATTTGCATGGAAAATCTTTTTCCAGCCCTTCACTTTCAGTCTGTATGTGTCCCCTGTTTTGAGGTGGGTCTCTTGTAGACAACATATGTAGGGGTCTTGTTTTTGTATCCATTCAGCCAGTCTTTGTCTTTTGGTTGGGGCATTCATCCCATTTACGTTTAAGGTAATTACTGATAAGTATGATCCCGTTGCCATTTACTTTATTGTTTTGGGTTCGAATTTATACACCGTTTTTGTGTTTCCTGTCTAGAGAATATCCTTTTGTATTTGTTGGAGAGCTGGTTTGGTGGTGCAGAATTCTCTCAGCTTTTGCTTGTCTGAAAAGCTTTTGATTCCTCCTTCATACTTGAATGAGATCCTTGCTGGGTACAATAATCTGGGCTGTAGGTTATTTTCTTTCATCATTTTAAGTATGTCTTGCCATTCCCTCCTGGCTTGAAGAGTTTCTATTGAAAGATCAGCTGTTATCCTTATGGGTATTCCCTTGTGTGTTATTTGTTGTTTTTCCCTTGCTGCTTTTAATATTTGTTCTTTGTGTTTGATCTTTGTTAATTTGATTAATATGTGTCTTGGGGTGTTTCTCCTTGGGTTTATCCTGTTTGGGACTCTCTGGGTTTCTGGACTTGGGTGATTATTTCCTTCCCCATTTTAGGGAAGTTTTCAACTATTATCTCCTCAAGTATTTTCTCATGGTCTTTCTTTTTGTCTTCTTCTTCTGGGACCCCTATGATTCGAATGTTGTAGCGTTTAATATTGTTCTGGAGGTCTCTGAGATTGTCCTCATTTCTTTTAATTCGTTTTTCTTTTATCCTCTCTGATTCATTTATTTCTACCATTCTATCTTCTAATTCACTAATCCTATCCTCTGCCTCTGTTATTCTACTATTTGTTGCCTCCAGAGTGTTTTTAATTTCACTTATTGCATTACTCATTATATATTGACTCTTTTTTATTTCTTCTAAGTCCTTGTTAAACCTTTCTTGCATCTTCTCAATCCTTGCCTCCAGCCTATTTATCTGTGATTCCATTTTAATTTCAAGATTTTGGATCAATTTCACTATCATTATTTGGAATTCTTTATCAGGTAGATTCCCTGTCTCTTCCTCTTTTGTTTGGTTTGGTGGGCATTTATCCTGTTCCTTTATCTGCTGGGTATTCCTCTGTCTCTTCATCTTGTTTAAATTGCTGAGTTTGGGGTGCCCTTTCTGTATTCTGGCAGTTTGTGGAGTTCTCTTTATTGTGGCATTTCCTCGCTGTGTGTGGGTTTGTACAGGTGGCTTGTCAAGGTTTCCTGGTTAGGAAAGCTTGTGTCGATGTTCTGGTGGATGGAGTTGTATTTCTTCTCTCTGGAGTGTAATGAAATGTCCAGTAATGCATTATGAGATGTCTATGGTTTTGGGGTGACTTTGGGCAGCCTGTATCTTGAAGCTCAGGGCTGTGTTCCTTTGTTGCTGGAGAATTTGCTTGGTATGTCTTGCCCTGGAACTTGTTGGCCCTTGTGTGGTGCTTGGTTTCAGTGTCAGTATGGAGGCGTTTGATGAGTTCCTGTCAATTAATGTTCCTTGGAGTCAGGAGTTCCCTGGAGTCAGGGTTTGGACTTAAGCCTCCTGCTTCCAGTTATCGGTCTTATTTTTACAGTAGTTTCAAAACTTCTCCTTCTATACAGCACCATTGATAAAACATCTACGTTAAAGATGAAAAGTTTCTCTACTGTGAGGGTCACTCAGAGAGGTTCACAGCGTTACATGGAGAAGAGAAGAGGGAGGAGGGAGTTAGATGTGACCCAAATGAGATGAGGTGGAATCAATAGTGGAGAGAGTGGGCTGGCCAGTAGTCACTTCCTTATGTGCACTCCACAACTGGACCGCTCAGAGATGTTCATGGAGTTATACAGAGAAGAGAAGAAGGAGGAAGGAGACAGAGGTGGGCAGAAGGATAAAAGGGGGAAATGAAAAGGAGGGAGACAGATCCAGCCAGTTAATCAGTTCCCTAAGTGTTCTCCACCGTCTGGAACACACAGAAATTCACAGAGTTGGGTAGAGTAGAGAGGGGTTAGGGAAGAGATACAGGCGACCTGGTGCAGAAAACAGAGAGTCCAAAGGGAGAGAGAGCAGTCAAGCCAGTAATCTCGCTCCCTAGTGAAAAATGGGTCCTGAAGATTGGGTTCTTAAAGGTACAAAATTGGTAACAAATACATAAAAGCAAAAATTAAAAATCTAGAGTAGAGTTTGGAATTTCAAAAATATGATGTTAATGAAAAGAAGAAGGAAAAGAAAGACAGAAAAAACAAACAAAGAAAAACAAACAAGGTTGTGAAAATTATAAAGAAACTACAGGTACAAAATTGATAACTAATACCAAAAAGCAAAAATTAAAAATCTAGAGTAGAGTTTGGAATTTCAAAAATACAATGTTAAAAAAAAGAAGAAGAAAAATAAAGAGAGAAAACAAACAAACCAACAAAAACAATGTCGCAAAAATTATAAAGAAAATACAGGTACAAAATTGATATCAAATACCAAAAAGCATAAATTAAAAATCTTGAGTAGAGTTTGGAATTGCAGATATACGATGTTATATAAAAGAAGAAGAGAAAGAAACAGAGGGGAAAAAAAAAGTCACAGAAATTATTAAAAAAAACTATAGGTACAAAATTGATAACATATACCAAAAGGCTAAAATTAAAAATCTAGTGTAGAGTTTGGAATTTCAAAAATACAATGTTAAAGAAAAGAAGAAAAAGAAAAATAAAACAAAACACGGTCAAAAAATTATAAAATATATATATGAAGTTTGCTGAAGAAGAAAAAAAATAGGGTCTTTTTTTTTTTTTTTTTTGCAAAGTAATAGGTTATAAAAGTGAAAATTAAAGGACAATAGAGGACTTAAAATTTTTTTAAAAAAAATTTAAAAAAAAAAGAAAGAAAGAAAGATTGATCGTAAAAATAGTAAAAATATATCTAGGTCTTTCTCTGGTTTTGTTGTGAGTATTGTGGGTTCAGTTCATTTTTGGCTAGTTCCTTGGTCCAACTTATATTTCTCAATATCTATAGGCCCCTTCCTATGTAGTTCGTAGTAACCACAGGGTTTTAATCTATGGCCTGTAGCTTCCAAGGCGTTTCCCTCTGTTATAGCTTCTTCTGTTTGCTGGTCTCTTCAGTGTCTGGTTTCTGCCCTAACACAAATGGGACGGTGGAGGACACTTTTTTTTTTTTTTATCTAGGCTCACTTGTTCAGTAGCGCTGTGGGGAGGGAGGGAGGCATGCTGCAAACAGATAACACTGGCGTGCGCGCTCAGTGCCTCAGCCACACTGGGTCTGCCCTCGCTCACAGCATGTGTAGCCTCCCTGCCCACACTGCTCGGGCTCTAGGTTGTTCCACCAGGAACAATGAGAGGCCGGCCCTGGGCTGACCTCCCAGGTCCAAGCCGCTCAGGTTCAGGCACTCGGGTAGTCCTCAGAGGTGCAGACTCGGTTGGGCATGCGTTTTGTGCTCTTCCCAGATCCCAGCAGCTCAGGTGATGAGGTGTTTGGTGAGCGCCAATGCTGCAACTTATCGCCTCCCCGCCACTCGGTTATCTGGGTGTAAAACCGGAGCACCTTCTCAGGCAGATGTTGACCGTCCAGACCCCCAAGAAGTTTTAGTTACCAAAGAAGCCTGCTTACAGTTTTATAGATAGTGTCTCTCTGGGGCTGCGATTACCCCTTTTCAGCTCTGGCTGCCTGTCACCGGAGGGGGAAGGTCTGCAGCCGGCTATCTCTGTTCAGTCCTTTGTTCCGTGCGCAGGCCTGGCGGTGTCTTAGGTTAGGGCTGGCTTTTCGCGTGGTAGATATCCCACAGTCTGGTTTGCTAGCCCAAATTATTTCGTTCAGATAGCGCTCAGGACATTCGGGCCAGATTCTTACTCTAAGCAACGCAGCCCGCACCGCGCTTCCCTGCCCAGCCCCCACTTGCTAATGGCGTGTGCAGGCGTCTGCGCTGCTTCTCTGCTGGGGGAGTTACCGTAGGGCTCGCAATCTGCGATTTTTAATTGTTTATTTATTTTTTTCTTCCTGTTATGTTGCCCTCTGTGCTTCCAAAGCTCGGCACAGATTCGGCAGTGCGAAGGTTTCCTGGTGTTTGGAAACTTCTCTCTTTTTAAGACTCCCTTCCCGGGACGGAACTCCATCCCTCCCTCTTTTGTCTCTTTTTTTGTCTTTTATATTTTTTTCCTACCTCCTTTCGAAGAGTTGGGTTGCTTTTCTGGGTGCCTGATGTCCTCTGCCGGCATTCAGAAGTTGTTTTGTGGTATTTACTCGACATTTAAATGCTCTTTTGATGAATTTGAGGGGGAGAAAGTGTTCTCCCTGTCCTAATCCTCCGCCATCTTGGCTCCTCCCTCTGTATATTTAACTTATATGCAGAGTACATCATGAGAAACTCTGGACTGGAAGAAGCACAAGCTGAAATCAAGATTGCCGGGAGAAATATCAATAACCTCAGATATGTAGATGACACCACCCTTACGGCAGAAAGTGAAGAGGAACTAAAAAGCGTCTTAGTGAAAGTGAAAGTAGAGAGTGAAAAACTTGGCTTAAAGCTCAACATTCAGAAAACGAAGATCATGGCATCCGGTCCCATCACTTCATGGGAAATAGATGGGGAAACAGTGGAAACAGTGTCAGACTTTATTTTTCTGGGCTCCAAAATCACTGCAGATTGTGACTGCAGCCATGAAATTAAAAGACGCTTACTCCTTGGAAGGAAAGTTATGACCAACTTAGAGAGCATATTCAAAAGCAGAGACATTTCTTTGCCAACAAAGGTCCGTCTAGTCAAGGCTATGGTTTTTCCTGTGGTCATGTATGGATGTGAGAGTTGGACTGTGAAGAAGGCTGAGCACCGAAGAATTGATGCTTTTGAACTGTGGTGTTGGAGAAGACTCTTGAGAGTGCCTTGGACTGCAAGGAGATCCAAGCAGTCCATTCTGAAGGAGATCAGCCTTGGGATTTCTTTGGAAGGAATGATGCTAAAGCTGAAACTCCAGTACTTTGGCCACCTCATGCGAAGAGTTGACTCATTGGAAAAGACTCTGAAGCTGGGAGGGACTGGGGGCAAGAGGAGAAGGGGATATCAGAGGATGAGATGGCTGGATGGCATCACTGACTCGATGGATGTGAGTCTGGGTGAACTTCGGGAGTTGGTGATGGACAGGGAGGCCTGGCGTGCTGCGATTCGTGGGGTTGCAAAGAGTCGGACATGACTGAGCGACTGATCTGATCTGATCTGATCTGAATACTCCATTGTGTATATGTACCACAGCTTTCTTATCCATTCATCTGCTGATGGACATCTAGGTTGCTTCCATATCCTGGCTATTATAAAGTGTTGCAATGAACACTGGGGTACACGTGTCTCTTTCCCTTCTGGTTTCCTCAGTGTGTATGCCCAGCAGTGGGATTGCTGGGTCATAAGGCAGTTCTATTTCCAGTTTTTTAAGGAATCTCCACACTGTTCTCCATAGTGGCTGTACTAGTTTGCATTCCCACCAACAGTGTAGGAGGGTTCCCTTTTCTCCACACCCTCTCCAGCATTTATTGCTTGTAGACTTTTGGATCGCAGCCATTCTGACTGGTGTGAAATGGTATCTCATTGCGGTTTTGATTTGCATTTCTCTGATAATGAATGATGTTGAGCATCTTTTCATGTGTTTGCTAGCCATCTGTATGTCTTCTATGGAGAAATGTCTATTTAGATCTTTGGCCCATTTTTTGATTGGGTCATTTATTTTTCTGGAATTGAGCTGCAGGAGTTGCTTGTATATTTTTGAGATTAGTTCTTTGTCAGTTACTTCAATTGCTATTATTTTCTCTCATTCTGAAGGCTGTCTTTTCACCTTGCTTATAGTTTCCTTTGTTGTGCAGAAGCTTTTAATGTTAATTAGGTCCCATTTGTTTATTTTTGCTTTTATTTCCAGTTTTCTGGGAGGTGGGTCATAGAGGATCCTGCTGTGATGTATGTCGGAGAGTGTTTTGCCTATGTTCTCCTCTAGGAGTTTTATAGTTTCTGGTCTTACGTTTAGATCTTTAATCCATTTTGAGTTTATTTTTGTGCATGGTGTTAGAAAGTGTTCTAGTTTCATTCTTTTATAAGTGGTTGACCAGATTTCCCAGCACCACTTGTTAAAGACATTGTCTTTAATCCATTGCATATTCTTGCCTCCTTTGTCAAAGATAAGGTGTCCACAGGTGTGTGGATTTATCTCTATTTATTTCTATTTTGTTTCATTGATCTGTATTTCTGTCTTTGTGCCAGTACCATACAGTCTTGATGACTGTGGCTTTGTAGTAGAGCCTGAAGTCAGGCAGGTTGATTCCTCCAGTTCCATTCTTCTTTCTCAAGATTGCTTTGGCTATTTGAGGTTTTTTGTATTTCCATACAAATTGTGAAAATTTTTGTTCTAGCTCTGTGAAAAATACCATTGGTAGCTTGATAGGGATTGCATTGAATTTATAGATTGCTTTGGGTAGTATACTCATTTTCAGTATATTGATTCTTCCGGTCCATGAACATGGTATATTTCTCCATCTATTAGTGTCCTCTTTGATTTCTTTCACCAGTGTTTTATACTTTTCTATATATAGGTCTTTAGTTTCTTTGAAAGTGAAAGTGAAAAGTATTCCTAAGTATTTTATTCTTTTCGTTGCAATGGTGAATGGAATTATTTCCTTAATTTCTCTATTTTCTCATTATAAGTGTACAGGAATGCAAGGGATTTCTGTATGTTGATTGTATATCCTGCAACTTTACTATACTCATTGATTAGCTCTAGTAGTTTTCTGGTGGAGTCTTTAGGGTTTTCTGTGTAGAGGATCATGTCATCTGCAAACAGTGAGAGTTTTACTTCTTCTTTTCCTATTTGGATTCCTTTTATTTCTTTTTCTGCTCTGATTGCTGTGACCAAAACTATGTTGAATAGTAGGTGTGAAAGTGAGCACTCTTGTCCTGTTCCTGACTTTAGGGGAAATGCTTTCAGTTTTTCACCATTGAGGATAATGTTTGCTGTGGGTTTGTCATAGATAGCTTTTATTATGTTGAGGTGTGTTCCTTCTATTCCTGCTTTCTGGAGAGTTTTTATCATAAATGGATGTTGAATTTTGTTAAAGGCTTTCTCTGCATCTATTGAAATAATCATATGGCTTTTATTTTTCAATGTGTTAATGTGATGTATTACATTGATTAATTTGCGGATATTGAAGAATCCTTGCACCCCTGGGATAAAGCCCACTTGGTCATGGTGTATGATCTTTTTAATGTGTTATTGGATTCTGATTGCTAGAATTTTGTTAAGGATTTTTGCATCTATGTTCATCAGTGATACTGGCCTGTAGTTTTCTTTTTTTGTGGCATCTTTGTCAGGTTTTGATATTAGAGTGATGGTGGTCTCATAGAATGAGTTTGGAAGTTTACCTTCGTCTGCAATTTTCTGGAAGAGTTTGAGTAGGATAGGTGTTAGCTCTTCTCTAGATTATTGGTAGAATTCAGCTGTGAAGCCGTCTGGTCCTGGGCTTTTGTTTGCTGGAAGATTTTTGATTACAGTTTCAATTTCCGTGCTTGTGATGGGTCTGTTAAGATTTTCTATTTCTTCCTGGTTCAGTTTTGGAAAGTTGTACTTTTCTAAGAATTTGTCCATTTCTTCCACATTGTCCATTTTGCTGCTGCTGCTGCTGCTGCTAAGTCGCTTCAGTTGTGTCTGACTCTGTGCGACCCCAGAGACAGCAGCCCACCAGGCTCCCCCGTCCCTGGGATTCTCCAAAAACACTGGAGTGGGTTGCCATTTCCTTCTCCAGTGTATGAAGGTGAAAAGTGAAAGTGAAGTCGCTCAGTCGTGTCCGACTCCTAGAGACCCCATGGACTGCAGCCTACCAGCTCCTCCATCCATGGAATTTTCCAGGCAAGAGTACTGGAGTAGGGTGCCATTGCATCTCTGCCACGTTGTCCATTTTATTGGCATATAATTGTTGATAGTAGTCTCTTATGATCCTTTATATTTCTGTGTTGTCTGTTGTGATCTCTCCATTTTCATTTCTAATTTTATTGATTTGATTTTTCTCCCTTTGTTTCTTGATGAGTCTGGCTAATGGTTTATCAATTTTATTTATCCTTTCAAAGAACCAGCTTTTGGCTTTGTTGATTTTTGCTATGGTCTCTTTTGTTTCTTTTGCATTTATTTCTGCCCTAATTTTTAAGATTTCTTTCCTTCTACTAACCCTGGGGTTCTTCATTTCTTCCTTTTCTAGTTGCTTTAGGTGTAGAGTTAGGTTATTTATTTGACTTTTTTCTTGTTTCTTGAGGTATGCCTGTATTGCTATGAACTTTTCCCTTAGCACTGCTTTTACAGTATCCCACAGGTTTTGGGTTGTTGTGTTTTCATTTTCATTCATTTCTATGCATATTTTTATTTCTTTTTTTTATTTCTTCTGTGATTTGTTGATTATTCAGCAGTGTTTTGTTCAGCCTCCATATGTTGGAATTTTTAATAGTTTTTCTCCTGTAATTGAGATCTAATCTTACTGCATTGTGGTCAGAAAAGATGCTAGGAATGATTTCAATTTTTTTGAATTTACCAAGGCTAGATTTATGGCCCAGGATGTGATTTATCCTGGAGAAAGTTCTGTGTGCACTTGAGAAAAAGGTGAAATTCATTGTTTTGGGGTGAAATGACCTATAGATATCAATTAGGTCTAACTGGTCTATTGTATCATTTAAAGCTTGTGTTTCCTTGTTAATTTTCCATTTAGTTGATCTATCCATAGGTGTGAGTGGGGTATTAAAATCTCCCACTATTATTGTGTTATTGTTAATTTCCCCTTTCATACTTGTTAGCATTTGTCTTACATATTGCAGTGCTCCTATGTTGGGTGCATATATATTTTTAATTGTTATATCTTCTTCTTGGATTGATCCTTTGATCATTATGTAGTGACCTTCTTTGTCTCTTTTCACAGCCTTTGTTTTAAAGTCTATTTTATCTGATATGAGTATTGCTACCTCTGCTTTCTTTTGGTCTCTATTTGCATGGAATATCTTTTTCCAGCCCTTCATTTTCAGTCTGTATGTGTCCCCTGTTTTGAGGTAGGTCTCTTGTAGACAACATATGTAGGGGTCTTGTTTTTGTATCCATTCAGCCAGTCTTTGTCTTTTGGTTGGGGCATTCAACCCATTTACGTTTAAGGTAATTATTGATAAGTATGATTCCATTGCCATTTACTTTATTGTTTTGGGTTAGAGTTTATACACCGTTTTTGTGTTTCCTGTCTAGAGAAGATCCTTTAGCATTTGTTGGAGAGCTGGTTTGGTGGTGCTGAATTCTCTCAGCTTTTGCTTGTCTGTAAAGCTTTTGATTTCTCCTTCATATTTGAATGAGATCCTTGCTGGGTACAATAATCTGGGCTGTAGGTTATTTTCTTTCATCACTTTAAGTATGTCTTGCCATTTCCTCCTGGCCTGAAGAGTTTCTTTTGAAAGATCAGCTGTTATCCTTATGGAAATCCCCTTGTGTGTTATTTGTTGTTTTTCCTTTGCTGCTTTTAATACTTGTTTTTCGTGTTTGATCTTTGTTAATTTGATTAATATGTGTCTTGGGGTGTTTCACCTTGGGTTTATCCTGTTTGGGACTCTCTGGGTTTCTTGGACTTGGGTGATTATTTCCTTCCCCATTTTAGGGAAGTTTTCAACTATTATCTCAAGTATCTTCTCATGGTCTTTCTTTTTGTCTTCTTCTTCTGGGACTCCTATGATTATATTCCAATTTCTAACAATAAATGTGGTCAACCGAAACCCTGGTGTCCACAAGGATGAAAATCCAGAACTTGAGGAGTTATGAAACCCTGAGATCTAAACCCCATATCTCATATATGAAGAATCTAGTGAGTTGTATAGCTAGTTAGCTGTAGAGATGAGAAAGCAAGACAG
This sequence comes from Bubalus kerabau, assembly GCF_029407905.1. Classification (NCBI taxonomy): domain Eukaryota; kingdom Metazoa; phylum Chordata; class Mammalia; order Artiodactyla; family Bovidae; genus Bubalus; species Bubalus kerabau. The sequence goes on along the minus strand of NC_073630.1, from coordinate 46,682,613 downwards.
CAGATTTCCAGACCATGGCTTTTCCTAGTCCACTCTCTTGTCTCTCTTTGTACCTTCTCCTTGTAAAATGACTTGCACACAAAATTGGTAAAGGCCTGGTGATTTTCAAAGGGTCATATGATGCCTGTCGATCTTGGAAGATCATTATTGAGAGAAAGAGATATTCTTAATATCTGATGGGAAAAGATCGAGTTATTAAATATGATAATCTACATAAAGATTATTAGAATACTGCCTGGCAGGCAGAAAGTCTCCCTTGCATCCCATAACCATAATAAATGAAAATCACTATTGCCTTCTTCATCGTAGTCTTTTTATTTTTTCTCCTCATCCTCCCTTCTTCTCTTCCTCCCCTCCCCACTTTCTTCTTCTTCTTCTCCTTTTTCGTCTTTATTATCATCTTCACTACCATCGTCATCCATGTTTCCTTCAACAGCCTTAGGACAAGGAACATGGGCAGGTGGAAGTTTCACTAGCACCAGAGTGTGGAGTTCTTCATCTGCATTTTGGACCCACTTATTAGTAGCCTTTCCTTTTTTTCTTTGGTCAATATAAACACATCTCCAAAAGTCAATATCACATTGTTAGCATCCTCAAAGCACTATTTCCTAGTGTTTGTGTTGAAATAAATGTCTTCGAAAATTTTTCTTCCTGGAAAAAAAAAACAGTTTTCCTGAAACAAGCCCTTCACCTCAAGCAAGGATGATAGAAAAGCTAACCAGACTCCTCAGAAGAGATGAACCTGACTCTAATGCTCTCTTTGCATCTTTGGCTTCTTTGTATGAAAAGACACTTAATTATGACATTTCAATACTGAAATAAAATTAGTTTAGGGCTTATTTCTCACTCTTGACAGGAAATTATGCTCCATTTTTAACAGTGCAAGACAACTATAATTCATCTGTGGAGTGATAATCTGTGTTATTTTGGTGCACATACAGCTAACTGTACACAACTTCTGCTCAGGGCTTCTCTTCTTAGGTGCAACTTGGCATCCAAACTCCTGATTACAGAAACTTATGGAAACCTCACATGCCACAATGCCAGCACTGCCAACTCCTCTTATTGGTTAAATTTCTTTAGCAACAATTACCATGATCAACTAGAGTGGCATAGTTTGTTTATATCCCATATTTGTGCCTTGTTATAAAGGATCAAATAAGAGACTTAGAGAACTATATTATCCAGTTTAATCTAAATATTTTTATACCAAATAGAGTATGTGGAACTTCATAATATCCCTAGATAATGAATCATATATTAAGGTATTATTTAATATATTAGTAAAGTCTAAAAACTGTATAATAAATATTAAAGACTCCAGAGTCAATGTAGTTTCACTACTCCTTAAGTGCCTCTGGCAAAGACTTAATTTAGATTTAATAAAAGGGTTATTATATTATTTATTTGATTATAAATATGCTAATGTAATTGCCATGTTATAAATACTTCTGCTAATGAAATACTAGCTGACTTATGGAGGTTTATTTAGGCACAACTAGCAGGTTATTAAGATCTATGAGTTGAAGTTCAATAACCATGTTCTCAAGAATCCATTGATATTTAATAGGTAATAACCACATTATACTCAATGCATTGCCTTTAGATGTATTCTTTCTATCGAATGTTAGTTTAAAACTCATTATTAGTGGCATATTTACTTAGCTTTGATTGTTTAAGAGATATTCGTCTTAATAAAAAAGATTGCTATGCTCCAATAGATATTCATAATAATCAGTTTATATTTAATTAACATATAATAACTCCCTCATTAAACCTAAATTAAATCCTTATTTGAAATACTCAATTTAAAGTGTAACTGAAAATATTGCTGTAGAAAATTACACAGCATTTGTTGTTATTGTTGTTCAGTCACAAGTCATGTCCTACTATTTGCAACACCATGGACTGCAGCACGCTAGGCTTCCCTGTCCTTCACCATCTCCTTGAGTGCAAACAAACTCAAGTCCATTGAGTTGGTGATGCTATCTAACGATCTCATCCTCTGCTGGCCTTTTCTCCTTTTGCCTTCAATTCTTCCCAGCATCAGAGTCTTTTCCAATGAGTCATCTCTTCACATCAGGTGGCCAAACTCCATCAGTATTTGAGCGTCAGCTTTAGCATCAGTCCTTCCAATGAATATTCATGGTTGATTTCCTTTAGGATTGACTGGCTTGAACTCTTTGTAGTCCAAGACCCTGAAAAGTCTTATCCAGCACCACATTTCAAAAGCATCAATTCTTTAGCACTCAGCCTTCTTTATGGTCCAACTCTCATATCCATACATGATTACTGGAAAAACCATAGCTTTAACTATACAGATCTTTGTGAGCAAAGTTCTTTCTTGGCTTTTTAATATGCCATGTAGGCTTATCATAGCTTTCCTTCCAAGGAGCAAGCATCTTTTAATTTTATGGCTGCAATCATTATCCACAGTGATTTTGGAACGCAAGAAAAAAAAATCTGTCACTGCTTCCACTTTTTTCCCTTATATTTTCCATGAAGTGATGGGACTGGATGCCATGATCTTAGTTTTTTGAATGTTGAGTTTTAAGCCAGCTTTTTCACTCTCCTCTTTCTCTCTCATCAAGAGGCTCTTTGGTTCCTCTTCACTTTCTGCCATCAAAGAAATATCGCTACAGGAAATTACACAGCTTACCCTTTCATAAGCACAGTGAGAGATGACACTAACCACCCAAGATGGAATTTCACAGGACATTGAAGAATGTTTATACAGTATAAGACCACATATATAGATCATGAAATAGGACAAAGTAAGCGACATTTCTTATTGAATTCATAAATATTTTCTATAATCAATAAATTCTAATTAATTAGGAAGTAAAGAACTGATGCTTTTGAACTGTGGTGTTGGGGAAGACTCTTGAGAGTCCCTCAAACTGCAAGGAGATCCAACCAGTCCATTCTAAAAGAGATTAGCCCTGGATGTTCTTTGGAAGGAATGATGCTAAAGCTGAAACTCCAGTACTTTAGCCACCTCATGCGAAGAGGTGACTCATTGGAAAAGACTCTGATGCTGGGAGGGATTAGGGGCAGGAGGAGAAGGGGAAGACAGAGGATGAGATGGCTGGATGGCATCACTGACTCGATGGACGTGAGTCTGGGTGAACTCCAGGAGTTGGTGATGGACAGGGAGGCCTGGCGTGCTGCAATTCATGGGGTCACAAAGAGTCGGACACGACTGAGCAACTGATCTGATCTGAACTGAAATTAAATACTGAAGCATTTGATGCTCTTAAATAAGATATACCAATTAAGGTGAAAGGGAAGCTGTACCAGATATTTTTCATTTCTCCCTTCAGACCCTCTCTTCACACTTCCCTATCTATGTCTTTGACTCAGGTGGCTGACCTCTAAGGAATAGCTCATCAGGGTTCCTTGACCTCTAGATTCCAGTTGGGTTTGGCCAACAGGAAGCTCCATTAAGAAATTGCAGTGAAAAGGTAGAATTTAGGGTCTTTATCCTTTCATCTCCTTTTGCTTAGTTATGTTTGCCAATGTTTATGTTTCAGTAGTTAGAGCCATAGGTTCTACCTGACAGCCCTTCTGATAGCTTTAGTTCTCATTGCATTTCAGCATCTCTTCCTTCTCTCTGCTCTTTCAGGTTTGGGGAAGGTAACGGTTTCCTCTGTTTCCTAGTTGTAGGGTGTTTCTCCCTTACTGGTTCCCTTCAGTTCAGTTCAGTCAGTCGTGTCCGACTCTTTGCAACCCCATGAATCGCAGCACGCCAGGCCTCCCTGTCCATCACCAACTCCCGGAGTTCACTCAGACTCATGTCCATTGAGTCAGTGATGCCATCCAGCCATCTCATCCTCTGTCGTCCCCTTCTCCTCCTGCCCCCAATCCCTCCCAGCATCAGAGTCTTTTCCAATGAGTCACCTCTTCCCATGAGGTGGCCAAAGTACTGGAGTTTCAGCTTTAGCATCATTCCTTCCAAAGAAATCCCAGGGCTGATCTCCTTCAGAATGGAATGGTTGGATCTCCTTGCAGTTCAAGGGACTCTCAAAAGTCTTCTCCAACACCACAGTTCAAAAGCATCAATTCTTCAGCGCTCAGCTTTCTTCACAGTTCAACTCTCACATCCATACATGACCACTGGAAAAACCATAGCCTTGACTAGACGGACCTTTGTTGACCTGCCCATATCTTTGCAAGTATTCTATTAATAAAATTATCTGCTTTTAATCTCCAATTAATCCTTTTGACTGTGTTGCCTATTTACACCTATTTCAGAACTTGGACTGATATTCAACTTAACTTAATAAATAATAACTAAAATAGTAGTAAGAAACCTTTGCAAAACGCTTTCATGTCCATTGTTCCATTGGATGCTAAAGAAATTTATTCTAGGCTAGACAAGTTTTCTGCACATGGTTAATAAATGGAAAAGCCAAAAATCAAATCCAGGTCCCCCAATTCTATATCCTAAATATCTTCTATCATATCAAATAACCAGAAGAATTAAATCTTACTTAGATTTAAACAACTTCAGTTCTACTAAAGCAGTAGTTGACAAGTTTTTGAAGTCATAGAATCCCTCTTCAAACAAAATACAAAATATTTCAACAAATAAAACATAAAAGTAGAGCATCTTTGGTTGAGGTAATCTTTAGTAAAACTTTTCAGACCATGTGGAGATAATGTCAGAAAATCCTGTTCCTGGGTTTGTCACAGGTCTGAAGCATGCCCATTTAGAAAACCCTATATCCCTGACTATAGTGACTGGTTCACCAAAAATCACATCATCCAAATGTCTAATGTTTTCCCCCTATGGCTACTTTTTTTCTGGAATGTCAAGCTGAAAATATAACAAAAGCCTTAGAACTATCAGTAGTTATCTTGATGTCATACAAACAAAACTAGCCAAATATAGAGAAAGCCTAAACCAAGTAGAGGGGATTAGAATGTTTTAATAAGACCCTTTGAATCTATGGATTCAAACAAGACCAAAGACAGTGCTATCTTTGGAATTAGCAGGTATGGGAAGCAGCGAATTCTCTTTCTGATTAAGTTAGTTTGAATTGGATTTCTATCAGTCACAACCAATAAAACAGAGCTCCACCAAAGTTACATAGGTAGTTAATTCAGTTCAGTTCAGTCATTCAGTCGTGTCCGACTCTTTGTGACCCCATAAATCACAGCACGCCAGGCCTCCCTGTCCATCACCAACTCCCAGAGTTCACTCAAACTCAGGTCCATTGAGTCGGTAATGACATCCAGCCATCTCATCCTCTGTCATCCCCTTCTCCTCCTGCCCCCAATCCCTCCCAGCATCAGAGTCTTTTCCAATGAGTCAACTCTTCGCATGAGGTGGCCAAAGTATGGAGTTTCAGCTTTAGAATCATTCCTTCCAATGAACACCCAGGACTGGTCTCCTTTAAGATGGACTGGTTGGATCTCCTTGCAGTCCAAGGGAATCTCAAGAGTCTTCTCCAACACCACAGTTCAAAAGCATCAACTCTTCGATGCTCAGCCTTCTTCACAGTCCAACTCTCACATCCATACATGACCACTGGAAAAACCATAGCCTTGACTAGACGGACCTTTGTTGGCAAAGTAATATCTCTGCTTTTGAATATGCTATCTAGGTGGGTCATAACTTTCCTTCCGAGGAGTAAGCATCTTTTAATTTGATGGCTGCAGTCACCATCTGCAGTGATTTTGGAGCCCAAAAAAAATAAAGTCTGACACTGTTTCCACTGTTTCCCCATCTATTTCCCATGAAGTGATGGGACCGAGTGCCATGATCCTCGTTTTCTGAATGTTGAGCTTTAAGCCAACTTTTTCACTCTCCACTTTTACTTTCATCAAGAGACTTTTGAGTTCCTCTTCACTTTCTACCATAAGGCTGGTGTCATCTGCATATCTGAGGTTATTGATATTTCTCCTGGCAATCTTGTTTCCAGCTTGTGCTTCCAGCCCAGCGTTTCTCATGATGTACTCTGCATAGAAGTTAAATAAGCAGGGTGACAATATACAGCCTTGACGAACTCCTTTTCCTATTTGGAACCAGGCTGTTGTCCCATGTCCAGTTCTAGCTGTTGCTTTCTGATCTGCATATAGGTTGCTCAAGAGGCAGGTCAGGTGGTCTGGTATTCCCATCTCTTGAAGAATTTTTCACAGTTTATTGTGATCCACACAGTCAAAGGCTTTGACATGGTCATGAGAAACGCTGGACTGGAAGAAACACAAGCTGGAATCAAGATTGCTGGGAGAAATATCAATAACCTCAGATATGCAGATGACACCACCCTTATGGCAGAAAGTGAAGAGGAACTCAAAAGCCTCTTGAGGAAAGTGAAAGTGGGAGAGTGAAAACGTTGGCTTAAAGCTCAACATTCAGAAAACGAAGATCATGGCATCTGGTCCCATCACTTCATGGGAAATAGATGGGGAAAGAGTGGAAACAGTGGAAACAGTGTCAGACTTTATTTTTCTGGGCTCCAAAATCACTGCAGATGGTGATTGCAGCCATGAAATTAAAAGACGCTTACTCCTTGGAAGGAAAGTTATGACCCACCTAGATAGCATATTCAAAAGAAGAAACATTACTTTGCCAACAAAGGTCTGTCTAGTCAAGGCTGTGGTTTTTCCAGTGGTCATGTATAGATGTGAGAGTTGGACTGTGAAGAAGGCTGAGCGCCAAAGAATTGATGATTTTGAACTGTGGTGTTGGAGAAGACTCTTGAGATTCCCTTGGACTGCAAGGAGATCCAAGCAGTCCATTCTGAAGGAGATCAGCCCTGGGATTTCTTTGGAGGGAATTATGCTGAAGTTGAAACTCCAGTACTTTGGCCACCTCATGGGAAGAGGTGACTCATTGGGGAAAACTCTGATGCTGGGAGGGATTGGGGGCAGGAGGAGAAGGGGATGACAGAGGATGAGATGGCTGGATGGCATCACTGACTCGATGGACGTGAGTCTGAGTGAACTCTGGGTGTTTGTGATGGACAGGGAGGCCTGGCGTGCGGCGATTCATGGGGTCGCAAAGAGTCGGACACGACTGAGCGACTAAACTGAACTGAACTGAACTGATAAATCAGAAATAGATGTATTTCTGGAACTCTCTTGCTTTTTTGATGATCCAGCGGATGTTGGCAATTTGATCTCTGGTTCCTCTGCCTTTCCTACAACCAGCTTGAACATTTGGAAGTTCACGGTTCACGTATTGCTGAATACTGGGTTGGAGAATTTTAAGCATTACTTTACTAACATGTGAGATGAGTGCAATTGTGCGGTAGTTTGAGTATTCTTTGCCATTGCCTTTTTTTGGGATTGGAATGAAAACTGACATTTTCCAGTCCTGTGGCCACTGCTGAGTTTTCCAAATTCACGGCCTCATCTTTCAGCATTTGAAATAGCTCAAGTGGAATTCCATCACCTCCACTAGCTTTGTTCATAGTGATGTTTTCTAAGGCCCACTTGACTTCACATTGCAGGATGTCTGGCACACCATTGTGGTTATCTGGGTTGTGAAGATGTTTTTTGTGCAGTTCTTCTGTGTATTCTTGCCACCTCTTCTTAAGATCTTCTGCTTCTGTTAGGTCCACACCATTTCTGTCCTTTATCAAGCTCATCTTTGCATGAAATGTTCCCTTGGTATCTCTAATTTTCTTGAAGAGATCTCTAGTCTTCCCCATTCAGTTGTTTTCCTCTATTTGTTTGCATTGATCTTTGAGGAAGGCTATCATATCTCTCCTTGCTATTCTTTGGAATGCTGCATTCAAATGGGAATATCTTTCCTTTTCTTCTTTGTTTATCACTTCTCTTCTTTTCACAGCTATTTTTAAGGCCACCTCAGACAGCCATTTTGCTTTTTTGCATTTCTTTTCCATGGGGATGGTCTTGATCCCTGTCTCTTGTATAATGTCATGAACCTCCGTCCATAGTTCATCAGGTACTCTATCAGATGTAGGCCCTTAAATCTATTTCTCACTTCCACTGTATACTCATAAGGGATTTGATTTAGTTCATACCTGAATGGTCTGGTGGTTTACCCTACTTTCTTCAATTTAAGTCTGAATTTGGCAATAAGGAGTTCATGATCTGAGCCACAGTCAGCTCCTGGTCTTGTTTTTGCTGACTCTATAAGAGCTTCTCCATCTTTGGCTGCAAAGAATATAATCAATCTGATTTCAGTGTTGACCATCTGGTGATGTCCATGGGTAGAGTCTTCTCTTGTGTTGTTGGAAGAGGGTGTTTGCTATGACCAGTGCATTTTCTTGGCAAAACTCTATTAGTCTTTGCCCTGCTTCATTCTGTATTCCAAGGCCAAATTTGCCTGTTACCCCAGGAGTTTCTTGACTTCCTACTTTTGCATTCCAGTCCCTATAATGAAAGGGACACCTTTTTTCAGTATCAGTTCTAAGAGGTCTTGCAGGTCTTCATAGAACCATTCAACTTCAGCTTCTTCAGCTTTACTGGTTGGGGCACAGGTTTGGATTACTGTGATATTGAATGGTTTTCCTTGGAAAAGAACAGAAATCATTCTGTTGTTTTGAGATTGCACCCAAGTACTGCATTTCGGACTCTTTTGTTGACCATGATGGCTACTCCATTTCTTCTAAGGGTTAGTTAGTTAGGTAATTAGTTAGTTCAGTAGTGACTTATTTGTTATCCAAAAGGCATGATTGTCCATGACTTGGAGCCTTATCTGGAGATTTGATGGCTTATTTCAATATAGATTATTCTTGATGGTAGTTGAGTTGATCTTTATAAAGAATTAATGCAATAGAAAATTTTCCAAAATATACATAACTCTTCTGTGGAGAGTCAAAAGAGCACTAAGACCTCCAACTTTGTAGCTGTACCCTTTGCAAAACTTATTCTCCTATTCTGAACTATAATTCTTCATTGACAAACAAGTTAATATTACCAATCTTGCTTTTTTCACAGGTTTATTGTGAAGCTCAAATTAAAATTTTTATAATGTAGCAAATGTATTGTACAAAGTATAAGGCGAGCTGTTAGTAGTTTACCAAATGTCCATTTTAATTATTTTCAATATTTTATGCATAAAAGCATATCAAATTATATTTCTGTGCCATATATTCCAAAGGAGATGGTTTAAAAAATATGCCACCATTTGTTTTTTTCAGTATGAATCCTGTAGTTAATGTTGCTAAAACATTTTACAAATGTTAATGATTAAGCCTTCTCAACAGTCCTCTGACACATCAGTGTTGTAAAGGGGAAAACTTTCACTGCTATAATGCAGACTTGTATTTAGTTTTTAGATTTTAAAAATTCACTTAGGGAAACTCTGGACATTAAAAATCAATTTAAAGTACAATTAAACTATTAGTGTATCCAAAAGAGACCAATAGCAACATTAGACTATGTCTGTTCTTGGGCCAAATGAGTGGGGCGTACAGGCAAATATCCAGACACTTAGAACATAATGGCCTAAAATGTCAACTATGGGAACAGAAAAAAGATGGGCAGACTGCAGATTTCAAAAGAAATCCATGTACATATTTTTCTACCTCCACATGCCTAAATAAACCTAACTCTGTCTTTGTTTTGTTTTATAAGCCAAAAGCTCAGTTGGTATGTGATAGGTAATAGCCACCTTATACTTGAGGTATTGCATTTAGATACCTTATTCCTATAGAATTTTTAAACTAATTATTGGTAAATTTATTTTTTACAATCAAAGTATATTTCCATCTTGCAACCTCATCTACCCACATGGTATAAACATTCTAACTGTCAAACTGGGATTTCTCTCCACTCGACACAGATCACATATTTGTCCGGAGCATGAGTAAGCCCAAATTTAAAGCTCATTCCATCATCCTGACTCCAGCTCCTAGGGGGAAAGAAAACAATTGTTAGATGACCTAATAACAATTATTTTGATGACCTAAAAAATACTTTCTTAGTAGACAAAGTTAAAATTGGCATGTTTCCTTGGATTATTTGCATATTCTACACATACAAGACCATTGCTAAAAAATATTATTCTGTATTTATCAATTATCAAGGAAGGGCAAAAAAAAAAAAAAAAAAAAAAAAAAACAGAGCAAGACAAGATATCTGGGAGTACTGATGTGAGATTAACACTTTGCACAGACTGCAAGTGACATCCTCTCACATCCTTCTATGGCTCCAAGATAATTTTTATATGTACACTACTGACCGGCATAAATAGACTCAACTCACTTTATGTCTACACAGCAAATAACAAATGTTATAACATTTTTGTTTGGGTCCAGATCTCATAACTAGTCTCATAAAATCACTAGATTGTTAGAACAAGAAGCTCTATAGTTGTCTTTCCTTCCCACAGAAGAAAGTACAGGGTAGAGCTTAGGTATGTGTGCTCTCTTTTCAGACTGCCTGGGTGTAAACTGACCTCACCTCTCTCTCCCCTTGTACTTGACTTCTTTGCATTCAATTTCTTCATATGTGGAGGTAATGATAGAGCCTGGATTATGGAAAAGGACCTGATGTGTGCCTCATATAATAATAATAATTATTATTATTCACTTAATACTTTGTTGCCTAAGTGAGCACCTAATATTAACACTTGTAAGCACCACCTGGAATATTAATTCTGCTTCAAATCCCACTCTGAACCTTGTCCAGTTAGCTCCAACTCAGCTTTTAGATTTCTTTTGGTCATACACACACCTCAGTCTAGATTCTGCTTTCCTGTTAAAGTTTTCATACAACTGCACTTTTTTTTTCAGATATGATTACTACTTATTAATGTATACTTTTGAGTTTTTATGTATACTTTCGAGCTTCCCTGATAGCTCAGTTGGTAAAGAATCCACCTGAAATGCAGGAGACCCAGGTTTGATCCCTGGGTGGGGAAGATCCCCTGGAGAAGGGATAGGCTACCCACTCCAGTATTCTCGGGCTTCCCTTGTGGTTCAGCAGCTAAAGAATCCACCTGCAATATGGGATTCCTGGGTTTGATCCCTGGGTTGGAAAGATCCCCTGGGAAGGGGAAGGCTATCCACTCCAGTGTTCTGGCCTGGAGAATCCCTGGACATGACAAGTGAGCAACTTTCACTTTGAGTTCTTATAATTTTGATATTTGTATCCTCCCCTAAACTCTAAGTTCCACAGAGAAGAGGTGATGTTTTGCTCACAATTTTGTTTGTAGTGCCTAGCAGTGTCTGTACACAATAGGACTTCAATAAACACTTGCTGAATGAATAAAGGAAAGAATAAAATAATCATTATAATATAGGTCTTTTTTTACTTCTCTTTACTTCTACATATTTTCACTCCTTGAATAACCAATGCTTCATAAATATGGTACTCTTTCCTATTCAACCTTTTCCTATAATTCCACCTGCCTTGCCTAAACTATTGACTTATTTTTCTTGATGCTGTTAGGCAAAATCATCTCTAAACTCAGCATTTTGTAAGACTTACAATTTGACTAAAACAGAACACAAGCAATGAATTTCCTAATAGCACTCCCACACTGATTCTAACATAGTCTCTTTTTTTTCTACAGCAATATAATGGGACTAAAAGTTTCCTTTATATTACCAAATTAATCAATATGCATTTTTATGCCCACTATGGCTTACTCACTATGGCAAGGTGTCCTATCTATAACAGACATTGTGTCTGCTTCAATTGCTTTAGGTAGCACACACTATGTAAAGATTCAATGAAAAATAAATACATGTTGATGTCAATAAATAAATTGGTGGCCACAAACCAGGGGAAATTCTGGAGTCAGAATTCCAAGGAGTTAATTGCCAAAAGGCAATAAAACTGCTTAGGAGCTCCATGAGGAATGGACGTTGGCAATTCCAAATGCAGTACGAATATTAGAGAGGTCCACATCTGAGCAGAGTCATCACCATCTCCATGGAAACCATCCCCTGCCCCCTTGTAGGGAGAAAACAGCAGCTGTTCGACAGTACACAACCAAGAAAAATGCAAAGCAGTCAGAAGTGGAAAACTCAGGATCCATTTCAAATTGTTAAGGGGATGAAATCTGAGGTAAAGGAATGAAATTAAGGAAGCCATGATTTAGCAAATAGGCTCCAGCAGCCTCCTGTGCATTGTGAAGAGTGCCAGGGAGGTAGAGGAGCAAGGGAACAAGAATTCACATCAGACATCATTACATTGCTATGTTGGAATAATACATGGCAAGAATTTTGAAAAGTGCAATTCAAGGAGAAAAGCATAGTTTTTTTAAAGAAGGAAACTAGTGGAGATATGTTTGGGGTTAGTTTTGAAAAAGAATGAATTAAAAGAAAGCTAGGTATGCCATTAAGTACCACATAGAAAAAAGTTGGAAAAGGAAGAGAAATAAAAGATTGTATTCTGTGGGCATAATTGATAAACATGGTCGCTTTATATGTTTCTTTCATGTGCTTTTATGAGTTTTTATGTGTTTCTCATGTATATATGCTTTGCAAATAATGGGGACGATTCCTTGATAACAGGTGGGATTACAGATAGTTTGATCTGTGAATCAGTTTTTGTACTCTCCCAACAGTGACAGTGATGCTAGATATCTGTAGAAGAAAGTTCTGTATTTCGAATACCATTCACCAATTAACTTTTGTGAAAGACAGGCAACATCATTTCAATAAAAAATATCTATGCTTCTAGATATCATAAATCCTACGTTCAGGTACAATAAAGCTTTAAAAGTACATATTTAAAAGAAAATGCTGACTTCCTGATAAAATATTAATACTGTCACTCAAATTAAGTCACTAGATAGGGATGCAAAGCAGACAAAGTTATTGTTAGTTTAGCCTGATAGCTTAGGCTGTAAAGGAAAAATAGCAACCTTCACTTAGTGAAAAACACTTATATGGTAGCCAAGTTCCTTAACTTCTGTCCAGCACACTCTGCAATTTCTTAGGATTCTGGGCATGAATAAAGAGGCAGGGGCAGCAATAATGGAAACTGACCATGAAGCTCCAAATCAGGAAACAAGAAGCACATTCTAGAAACACACCCCAATCTTGCTTATCTTTCACCCATTCCTATCACCTGTCACCTCCTGAGACTCCTCTCATTATTTTGTATTATTTTATCATTCTCTGTGGGTGTGACAAGTGATTTAGGATACAAGTGGCTTGGGATCCATATGTTATTAAATATCATGTTATAAAGATGCTAATATAATCTTTAATAGTATTCATACTATATAAAGACAAATTTTTACTTTTCCCATTTAACAAGTGATGCATACTGTTTCATTTACTTTAAATTAATTATGTAATAAAAAGCATGAATTGTCAACAAATAAATTCAAAAATGAAATATATTGTTTTTTGTTTGGAGAACTAATGGGTACTAAAATGTAGATTAAAATTTAACCATGTCTCAAAAACGCAAGATGAAAAACTTTTTAGTGACATAATTTGGAGTCTTTGGAAACTGCATTTAAAGAAACAACTGTTTTATTTTTAATTTGCCTATGATTTTTTTCTACATGATGGGATATAAATGTTCTTGGGTTGTTTTTTTGTTTTTGCCAGCAGATTGCAAATAGCAGGCTGAGGATGTAAACATGCTTTATTCCAATATATCAAAAGCCAATTGGATTCAATTATCACTATCTCTTCAAGTATCAGGTAAGTCATAAAAGAACATCTGACTTAACGCAAAAATACATCATGTTCCTGGAAGGAAAGCCTTAATATTGTAAACACATGAATTTCCCCCACATTAAACTAAAATTTCAGCTAAATATCTTTTAAAACCCCAACAAGATACTTTTATAGAATTTGATAAAGTGAGTCTACTTCTAAAAAAGAAAATGTTCAAGAGATCTTGAAAAAAATTTTTAAGAGAGATCTTATTTTACCAGATGACAAGATATGTTATACACCTACAGAAATTCAAATAGTATGATGTTGGTATGAGAAATAGATCAAAGAGAAACAGACTAACTTACTTATGCATATGTGTTAGGTGTTAAACTTGATATATCAAATTTTGTGGGCAGAGCATAAACAATTCAATAATGTTGAAGTAACTAGCTCACCAGATTCAAATATTTTTATGACTTTGGTTTAGGAAAATCTTAAGATGCAAAAATAAATACCAGCAAGTATTTAGTGACAGTTAAATTTTAATTCATTATTTTTGTGTGTGATTGAAGATGATCATAAAAAGAGTCAAAATATACACAAAAACATTAGCACCATAGGTAGGAAAGGATTTATAGTAACAAAATCAGATCAGATCAGTCACTCAGTCGTGTCCAACTCTTTGCGACCCCATGAATCGCAGCACGCCAGGCCTCCCTGTCCATCACCAACTCCTGGAATTCACTCAGACTCATGTCCCTCGAGTCAGTGATGCCATCCAGCCATCTCATCCTCTGTCGTCCCCTTCTCCTCTTGCCCCCAATCCCTCCCATCACCAGTCTTTTCCAATGAGTCAACTCTTCGCATGAGGTGGCCAAAGTACTGGAGTTTCAGCTTTAGCATCATTCCTTCCAAAGAAATCCCAGGGCTGATCTTTAGAATGGACTGGTTGGATCTCCTTGCAGTCCAAGGGACTCTCAAGAGTCTTCTCCAACACCACAGTTCAAAAGCATCAATTCTTCGGCGCTCAGCTTTCTTCACAGTCCAACTCTCACATCCATACATGACCACAGGAAAAACCGTAACAAAATAGACTGTCTTTAAAATAAAATTAAATAATCCAATAGAAAATTATAAGTAAAAAATTCATAGATGAGGAAATATACAAATTATCAAAAGCCCCAAAATTAATTATTAGTATTTAATGTTTGTCAGAGTATTTAAAAAATATACTTTCATTATTGAGTTGTATGGGATTTTTGGAGGGAAATTTGACAATATCTTATTTTGCAAGCTTATAAAATGTATTCCCTTGACCATCATTTTATTTGTAAGAAGTTGTTATGCAGAAATATTAGTATATTTGAAATGCTTAAACAGTAATTAGATATTCATTACTAGCAATAAAATCTGTAATACATATGCACATATAGATGTACATATATGTATGAATGGGTAGAGATAGATTTTTGGGACCTGTGCTACACCTCCTGATTTACTATTTGGGTGGATGGTATCCAGGATTTTTATGTTTTTAATACTTCTCAGAAATTTTCATGCAGCTGTATTTACAAATCGCTGGAGCTAAGTCAACACAAAGGAGAATGCTTGGGCAGCCACATTGTTCATTCATTCAGAAATATTAATTGAATGCTTATTATTTGTCAGTACTTGTTTTAGTACTAGTCTCAGGAAGGTCAGTAGTAAACCAAATAACAACTTTGACCTAACAAAGCCTCAATTTTGTTAGAAAAGACAAAAGATTAAATATACAAATGTATTGCAAAGAATTCCCAAAACTAGGTGTATTTGCATTTTCTTATTCAATAGATACAAAATATACAGCCACACACTTTCAAAGATACTGAACATTTGTTATGTGAAAGAGTTCTTTACACTGAAAACCAAATAATTCAGATCTTTGTTTTCTAGTTAGTGAATTGTGTACTGCCCTGGGTTTCAAGAAATCATTTCAGAATATTCATACCAGTTAGAGTAATGGTGTGTAAGTTTTGCTTATACCAGTAACAATCATTGTTGAGATTGAAGTGGCATTTATTTAAATGAGAGAGTTTCGTGGAGCAATGACAGAGAACATGTGCCTCAGAGTTATACAAGAGCGGTATATACTTATATACCAGGTCTTACTACCCACAGAGTGAAGAGGAATTTCTGGGGTAAATCTAATCTTAAAGTGAAAGTGAAAGTGTTAGTCACTCAGTTGTGTCTGACTCTGTGACATCATGGACTGTAGTCCACCAGGCTCACCAGGCTCCTCTGTCCATTGTACTCAGGCAAGAATCTGGAGTTGGTAGCCATTGTCTTCTCCAGGGGATCTTCCCCACCCAGGGATCAAACCTGGGTCTCCTGCATTGCAGGCAGATGGTTTACCATCTGAGCCACCAGAGAAGCCCCAACTCTAATCTTACCTATGGTAATTTTCCATAACCCTAGTTGTATGGGCTTCCCTGGTGGCTCAGAGGGCAAAGCATGTGCCTGCAATGGAGGTGACCCGGGTTCAATTCCTGGGTGGGGAAGATAGTTTTCACAATTCTGGAGGCTAGGAAGTCCAGGATCAAGGTACCAGCCAATCCAGTTTCTGGTTGGCAGAGGAACATCTCCTTGCTGTACCCTCATATAGTGGGGAGAGAGAGAGAGGAGAAGCAGTTCTCTTGTGTCTCTTCTTATAAGGGCATTGATCCACTCATGAGGGCCCCATTCCATGATCTGATTACCTCTCACATACTATCTGCAACATATAACTGCCCCCTTCCTCTGGAGAGACAACTCTTGTGTTCCAATTAGACTCTTGTAACTTCCTTACCCAAGCTTCCCAAGTGGAGCTAGTGGTAAAGAACCTGCCTGCCAATGCAAGAGACATAGGAGACAGGGTTCAATCTCTGGATCGGGAAGATCCCCTGGAAAAGGCAACCCACTCCAGTATTCTTGCCTGTAGAATCCCATGGACAGAGGAGTCTGGCGGGCTACAGTTAATAGGGTTACAAAGAGTCAGACACGACTGAAATGACTTGGCACGCACACACGTAGCTTGCTTACCCACAGCGCTCAGTTCCAGTCACTTTCAGTCAAATATTTTCAGTGTGCTTTTGAACTGAGAATCTTGTTGAGCATGATGTGAATCACGTGCATGTCTTTTGCTCAAGCACGCTTATCATCACTCTCTTCTACATGAGCCTTGAGCCGCACATTTCAGAGCCAAATTTGAGTTTTCTACATGAAACCAAGAGCTATTAAATAACTATATATAAATGCATAATTGTTTTTTTTGTTTGTTTTTATAAGTAGAATGCAATTTTTGGAATTAGTAATTAGAGTTTATCAATATTGTAAAGTAAAAAAAAATAAAGTTTATCAAATTTGTTTAATGTAGGTTTTTACACAGTCTCTACTGCACTAAAATGTCAAAATAAGAAATATAATAAATCTGAGCCTGACAGAATACCTACAAAAAAGAGATGAGCTGTAAATCACTTAGGTCATCCAGGTCCTTGATATTTTCCAAAGGGTAGGTCACTGATGACCGGTATCATGTATGTGTGTATGTAAAAAGTTTGAAAATATAACTCCAGTCAATATTTACCTTCATATGAACTTCAGAGGAAGAATGAAAGGGGTAAGAAGCATTAAGTACTATGCTTGCTTTTTAATCAATATACTTTTATATTGTTGGATTTTAAAAATAACATTTCAATATTTCATGTTTAATTTAAAAATATGTATTGAGCATGTATTGATATTTCATAGAAGGATCTTGATCAGATTAGTGATCTGGGTAGATCACCTAATGATGAATTTCTATTTTTATTTTATGCTTATTAATTTGTGTTTAAACAGCAGGGTTCTTTGTGAACCCTGTGCTTAAACAATTGTAATTTGGGTATAAATTAAAAATGTATCCATAAAAATATGTATAATATAATTACATGTTCATAGAAGCCATAAATATCATGCTGGCTATCAAGATTTAGTTGAATGATGTGTTTAAGAAATGATGTATTAATCTGATTTCCATTCAAACCTCCATCTATTCACATAGAACATACTAAGAAGTTCTCTGAATCTTTAGTGTTCATGATGGTGGTATAATGGGATTTATGCTTGTGGTTTTTTTGTGTTTTAATTTTTTAACAAATCATAGAAATGAATATAAATATCATTTGTTGCAGGTACTTTCAGTGCCTGACCTATAAATTTTGACCCTTACCATTTGTATTAGTTATGGTTCTCCAGAGAATCAGAATATATATGCATATATTATAGTAATAGATAATATATATTATAATATACATATGCATTACACACTATATATATGCAATATATGTATATAGTACTCATACATATATGAGGATGAGAAAGAGAGATCAATTTGAAGAAATTGGCTCACCCAATTTTGAAGTTGACATCTGAAATTGCATAGGACAGGCTGGAAACTCAGGCAGGGTTTTGAACTTCAGCCTTGAGGCAAAATTTCTTCTCCCAAAAGCTCAGTTTTGGCTCTTAAGTCTTTCAACTGGTTGGACGAGGCCCATCCACATTTTTAATCATAATCTCCTTTACTTAAAATCAGCTGATTTTAGATGTTAACCACCTTTACAAATTACCTTCACAGCAGCATTTAGGTTAATATTTGATGAACTAATTGGAAAACATAACTTAGAAAAATGAGCAACTAAGACTAACCATCACATCCTTTTAATAGCCAATATTCAAATGTGTGTGCAAGCTTTTTCTAAGGACTTCCTTAGATTTCTGCTCTGTGTATGCGATCCTCTCTGTCTCTCTGTTAGTCACTCAGTCGTGGCTGACTCTTTGGACCCCATGGACCATAGCCTACCAGGCTCCTCTGTCCATGTGATTCTTTAGGCAAAAATATTAGAGTGGGTTGCCAATGCCTTCTCCAGGGCACTTAAAGCCACCCAGTCTATGGTATTTTGTTATAGCAGCCTGAACTGACTAAAACAATCCCAAATAGCCAAATCTGAAGGACTACTGATCTAAGATAACTGATTAAGAACTTGAGATAGGGCAATGGTTCTAGTTAATGGGCTCAGGCATCACAGGTCAGCAACTTTCTTGACTTATAATGACAATGGACAGTTTATTACGGAAAAACTTGTGTCTAAATTCCTGCTAATAATTCTCAACTAATCCAATGTGTCAAACAATTCAGAGCTCATAAATATTCTACTTCTCAGCTTACCGGTGACCTGTTGAGTCTTATTCATGGCTGGTGTGTCCAGGCAAACACAACTTCCATATAATCTAATGGGTTAGAGAATGCATTTTGCAAATAGAACAACATATGCTGAATTTTCTCCTGCTGAGAAAGCTTCAAAAGATGTAGCAGTCCTCCAATATAAAATCCAAATATGGATGAGTTGCACTAGAATAAAAGTGAAAGTGTTAGTCAGTCAGTCGTGTCCAATTCTCTGTGACCCCACAGACTGTAGACTGCCAGGCTCTTCTGTCCATGGAATTCTCCAGGCAAGAATATTGGAGTGGGTTGCCATTCCCATCTCCAGGGGATCTTCCTGACCCAGGAATTGAACCTGGGTCTCCAGCACTGTGGGCAGTTACTTTACTATCTGAGTCACTGGGGAAGTCCATTAGAATAAAGGTCTATAACAAAATGATGAATTTTAATTCACTCTCAAGAGGGAATTTATTCCCTAATTAATGTAAAGTAAAAAGACACCCTTTAGAAACTTCTGTTTTAATCTTCCATTTACACAGGATCACTGTCAACTAGCAGTTTCCTGTAAGTTATTTTTTTAATTTCTAAAGGAAAACAATATAGTACCTTTATACAACTATAATACTTGAGAGTACTCAATCATATTTTACAACCCCACTCATAAATGTAACATTCTTAGACATCAGCATTTATGATTTTCAGAATAACAGGTAAAATTAGGTAGTAAGAACCCCTAAGCTGATAGTGTGAAACAGTCCACCAAGACATGAACACATACATATGTATATATTTCTTATATTATGTATGTTCAGTTCAGTTCAGTCTCTCAGTCGTGCCCGACTCTTTGCGACCCCATGAATCGCAGCATGCCAGGACTCCCTGTCCATCACCAACTCCCGGAGTTCACTCAGACTCATGCCCGTTGAGTCAGTGATGCCATCCAGCCATCTCATCCTCTGTCTTCCCCTTCTCCTCCTGCCCCCAATCCCTCCCAGCATCAGAGTCTTTTCCAATGAGTCAACTCTTCGCATGAGGTGGCCAAAGTACTAGAGTTTCAGCTTTAGCATCATTCCTTCCAAAGAAATCCCAGGTCTGATCTCCTTTAGAATGGACTGGTTGGATCTCCTTGCAGTCCAAGGGACTCTCAAGAGTTTTCTCCAACACCACAGTTCAAAAGCATCAATTCTTTGGTGCTCAGCTTTATTCACAGTCCAACTCTCACATCCATACATGACCACAGGAAAAACCATAGCCTTAACTAGACGGACCTTTGTTGGCAAAGTAATGTCTCTGCTTTTCAATATGCTATCTAGGTTGGTCATAACTTTTCTTCCCAGGAGTAAGTGTCTTTTAATTTCATGGCTGCAATCACAATCTGCAGTTATTTTGGAGCCCCAAAAAATAAAGTCTGACACTGTTTCCACTGTTTCCCCATCTATTTCCCATGAAGTGATGGGAACAGATGCATGATCTTCATTTTCTGAATGTTGAGCTTTAAGCCAACTTTTTCACTCTCCTCTTTCACCTTCATCAAGAGGCTTTTTAGTTCCTCTTCACTTTCTGCCTTAAGGGTGGTGTCATCTGCATATCTGAGGTTATTGATATTTCTCCCGGCAATCTTGATTCCAGCTTGTGCTTCTTCCAGCCCAGTGTTTCTCATGATGTACTCTGCATAGAAGTTAAATAAGCAGGGTGACAATATACAGCCTTGACGTACTCCTTTTCCTATTTGGGACCAGTCTGTTGTTCCATGTCCAGTTCTGACTGTTACTTCCTGACCTGCATATAGGTTTCTCAAGAGGCAGATCAGGTGGTCTGATATTCCCATCTCTTTCAGAATTTTACACAGTTTATTGTGATCCACACAGTCAAAGGCTTTGGCATAGTCAATAAAGCAGAATAGATGTTTTTCTGGAACTCTCTTGCTTTTTCGATGATCCAGCGGATGTTAGGAATATATAATTTATACATATGTACAATATGTATTTAGAAACAGGAAGACCCTGAATCCTTCAGTTTACTGAAAGGCAACTAGGTCCAAAGAAAATAAATGACTTAAGGTTACAGTAGTGAGAAAAAAAAAACAAAAGCCTAAGTGTCATGACTGTAGACCAATGCTTTTTCCACATAATACTATGATTTTATATTTTGAACAAAAAATGAAATGCAGACACGTCCTTTTGACCCCAGCTTTCAGGTGCTGAAATTCGCCATCTCTGAGATTTGGATTCTTTTCATAAGGCTCTGTTTTGGAAAGACCAATTGCCATTTTAATGCAACTTACTGATCATGCAGACAGCCAGCCTCTCATAAATCATGTAAAGTACCTGAAAATATGATTTATGAGTTAAGTTATGGGAAATGGGGTCCTTTAATATCCTTAACTCTTCAGAATGTTGCTACCTATCAGAGTCCCTTTTCCTGACTCAACTGAAGGTGTGTCTGTATGTTTTAATCCCTAACTGCCCCTACCTCCACCCCAACGAACACTGACTTTTATCCATCCCCCCTCATTCATAAAGAGTGTGCAGCTTCTTTAATTTCATCAGCTGGCTATGAATTCTTCATTCAAACCCTTACTCAGCTTGTGCCTCTTTCAGAATACCTTACTGATGCATTGCCTTACGTGGTAATTAAAGAACCGCACCTAATAGCATCCTACTATAGAATTAAAAAAGCCTAAGAACTATAGTTTGTTGTAGCAAATAGCCCACAAAAGATCCTAGAAAACCCAAGATGAAACTAATTTAAACCATATGCCTTGTTGAAAAGGAATATGGAAAAAATGTCTGTAATATGCAGTAAATGAGGCCCATAACTCAAGGGGGCCTCCAATGAGTTATATGTTAAATCCATATTTCACAACATGGTCATGCAGTTTTTTAGATCTCCCTATTAACCCTTTGCTTTGTGTGGGAGAGTGTCTAAGAATAACATAGCTCTGTGGGTATTAATATATTCACATATGCAAGTAGAAATCCTATACCAATAGTTTTTTTTTTTTTTTAAACCCTCTCCCTTATGGCTCAATATATTATCGCTTCACCAAACCAACAAATTAAAAACAATTTCCAATTTCTTCCACAAATACCTAGTGGCTAAATGTTATTAATGCGTTTGTCTGAAAGGCGCATATTCAAACACTGCTCAGTTAGGGAAGAAGAATATACAGTGCTGATTGCTTGCAATCAGTTTCCGTAATCTATATTTCCTTCACAGAGGTGAAAGTTTATCTCGCCATAGAACAACAGTTATAATTTTGCTTCTATCATTCATCAACTCTGATATTTCAGTGTCTCAAATCATCATTTTCTGGAGCTATGGAGTAAGCAAGTTGTTGACTATTTTCTTTTTAACATACTCCTTTAAAAAAAAAAAGTGTTTGCCTACATATTATGGTTTATCATCTGTGTGTGAAAGACTCTAATAAATCACATTTGCTTTCAGCTATCATAGATTATTAGGCTTTCATAATCATGAAATAAACCCAATAGACTATTTCTATTTTCAGAATATTGAAAATCACTAGGTATCTGCCTTTTTGTATGAGTATGTGATTCCCTCATTCTTTAGGAGGGTAGTGTTACATTTAGACTCTGTCAGCATATTGTTTGTACAGCAATGATGCAGCCAACAAATTTTGATCCAGGACAGAGGAGAGGGAGTAAACACAAGAAATGGGGCTTGAATCGGCCTCTACCATCCTTCTGTTAAAAGCCTAAAGTTTATTTCACAATGTTAATCTCTCAACTTGTTCTCTTTCACCCTGGCTCTTTTCATATACAATAATTGCTGATAATCTTGTGCAGAACAATACTTTGAAATCATTTCAGTTTTAAGAGAGTACATTAAGGCCATCAAATGGAATGAAGCCCCTAAAGGAGATTTATGTGAATTCTTTCTCAACACAATTACTGCAATTAGATACACGTATACCTTTGTGTCCTTAATATTGTAATTTTCATGGGGTGATGATTTGAAGGAGTTCCTTACTAGAAATAGATCTAAAATACAGGGTTTTGATGACAGTCTCAGCTAAACTAATTGTGTGAGCTGGGAACAAGGTAATGAGGACAGATGTCAAGGTCAATATAATTACTAATTTCTGAATCTGGGTTAATATTTCCAACCAAGAGCCTTGCATATAAGTTACAATGTATAACTACCACTAATGGAAAATTCAACTTTGGTTTTCTGGTATGGATGTAGTGGTTGCATTTTCCCCATTTGTGTCCTCAAGTGAACTTTATTTTTCAAAGAAACAAAACCAAATCTACTTTCTTGTTGATTCTTCATCATATCGAAAGATGCAGATGTGAACAACAAAAGAAGCACTTGGCATGATCCCTGGAAATGTGTGCATTCCAAAAGCAGCTCATAAATATCATATTTATCCTTTTGAGAGGAGACAGGCATAAAAGGGGAAAAATTCAAGGAAAAATCGTGGTGTTGGATTATTTACATTTCTAATAGTCCTGAAATTATTAGAAGCTATTTTTTGGATCTTTTCTTCCCTACCAGCCACAGACTGTCTTTACATCTTATGTCATAATTGCTATGAAAGGACCTTTTTCCAAATGACACTCATTTCCAGGTTCTTATGACTAAGTTGGATGATCAGCATGTTTCAAAGTGATAAGAGTATTCCAGAAACAGTGTTTTAGAACTCTATCCACTTATCTTGGCTAGGATAAATCAACAAAGGTAGAGACGTACTGATTAAAAGGCATGCTTCAATGGAAAATTATTTCAAGGCCAAAATTAATAGAAACTGTTCAACTAAACAGATTTAGGGGCCTGGGGAAAATTGGCATATAATAATATACAAAAAGGAGAGCAACAGAATCAATTCCTCTCTTTCTCTCACATATACACTCAATAATAATACATACTTATCTTTATATTTCATATTATAAAAGTTTCTCTTTAGTTGGAGTTCTTTATTAAAATGTTCTTGTTGAACAGAATTCTATTCAACACAATATTTCAGTGTTTAATAGAGAGTGTGGATGGCAAGCTCTATGAGTTGTAATTGTCCAACAGGTTTCTGGAACCAACTGGCTAATTCAGAAAGGCATCTCCTGCCTTAAGCTTGGCTGACTCTCCCCCTCTACAGTGTTCCATTGCCAGTCTGCCTCTGTCTGTCCTGACTTATTCCACTTTGACACTGAGCTTCGCCTTGTGCCAGTTGCTGAATTCCACTGAGAAATCCTTCCCTTGTGGAACCAAACATTTAAAATCCTAATTAAAAAACACTTTCCAAATTCAACCAAAGAGAGAAAAGGAAATCTTTCCATCCCTCTTCCCTTTCTACTGACAACTTGTCTCTCTCTATTTTTCATCCAAATAAACAGAGCTCTGTAAATCTTGTCCAGAAGACACAGACTGAAAGAATTAATCAAAGTGTTGTTTATGAGCTGCTCAGAGCAGATTAAATGTTGTGTTGACAACACAATTTGCAAATTATCTATCAACATCAACAGACATACAGCAATGAGCCAAGCCAATCAGATACCTCTGGACACAAGAGGACTGTGTATTTCCTAGCCCTGCTTCCAAAAGTAAGTCCTTCGAAAGAGTTTTATCCAACATTATTTACAGCCTCATTGCTGTAGTTGAGCTCCTTTTAAAATTTGTTTTGGACAATGTCAGCTTTCTTTTTGCCACATACAAGTCAAATTTTCTATCATAATCTGATCACAGCAGTGCTTCCCAATCCTGCTTGACTACCACACTTCAAACACCTTATATACCAGTTCATCTCCAGATAGCCACCAGATTGCCATCTCTGGAAAATACCTGAAGCAGCCAGCCTTCAAAGTAATCCCAACCTTCCAGTATTCACACTCATACCACTGTGTACAATTCTTTTACATGTAATAAGATCAACTGAGTGACCAATAGAATAGGACAGAAGTGGTAGTATGTCTCCTCTAAAGTTTTGTTCTTGCATCTTTAATGAGTTCCTGTATGTTTCTGAGTAGTTTTTCATTGTATTGTATATCACAATGTGTTTATACATTCACCTATTGATGAATATTAATTTCTAATTTTGACAACCACAGATAAAACTACTGTGAACATAAGTATACGATTCTTTTGTAAGCATATGCTTTCAATTCTCTTAAATAAATATCTATGAGTGGAATTGGTCACAACAAAGCTTTATGTTTTGTTTTATAAAAATTGAAAAACTTTTTTTCAGTATAATTTTACAATTATAAACAAGGTATGATGGGCTTCCCAGGTGGCGCAGTGGTAAAGAATCCACCTGACAATGCAGACTTAAGAAACGCGGTCCCATCCTTGGGTCAGGAAGATCCCCTGGAGAAAGAAATGGCAACTCTCTCCAATATTCTTGCCTGGAGAATCCTATGAACAGAGGAGCCTGGCGGGTTACAGTCCATGAGGTCACACAGAGTTGGACATGACTGAAGCGACTTAACACACACACACACACACGTCTATGTGCTGTCTACTAGTATCATTTATTCTTTCTCTTTTCCTCTTGTATACCTTCTTTTCAATTAATTTGATGTATTTTGTTATTCTATTTTATGTCCTCTATTGGCTTATTACCCACATTTCTTTTCTTTTTAATTACTGTTCTAGAATTTACAATATTCCCCCTTATAAGTTTTCAAAGTCTATTTAGAACCAATATTGTATTACCTCACACTTTATACCTGATAATTCACCCATATCATTTCTAACATCACTACTGACAAACTTCCTGTTTTTACACTTCACAATTCCCACTTCACAAATGTAGTAACTTTTTGCATTTTCTTGTACCATAAAGCATACTTTCTATATCACTACATTCATTTTAACCCTGGCTTTTATTATTTTTACATTAAATAGTCTTCAGTATTTTAAGAAACTTACGAGAAAGAAAATGAGATTTTCCTTTATAGTCTCCAATTCCTGGTTCTTTCCTTCCTACCTGTAGATCCAACTTTCCATCTGAAAAACACTCTTGAACATTTCTTGCAGTGCCAGTCTGCTGGGGATCCATGATCTCTGCTTTTATTTATCAAAAAATGTCTTTATTTCTTCTTTATTTTTGACATGCATTTTTGCGAGTTCAATTCTGAATTGAGAGTTTTTATTCTTTATTTTATTATTTGTTTACTTATTCTTAATGTGGCGTCCACAGCCTTCTAGATGCTGTTTCTTTTTAAAAGGTAGCAATTATTTGTACCATTATTTCCCTGTATGTAGTAACTCTTTGCTCTCTAATTGATTTCAATATTTTTTCTTAATCTTTGAATTTTAGCAAGCCTGATGTACCTCCATGTCTTTTTTTTTTTTAATTAATCCACATTGCTGTTCTGAATCTCTTTGGTCTTTAAATTTTCATTTTTTCTTATATTTAGGATACATTAAAACATTATATAAGTATTTTTGTCTATACTATTCTCACTGTCCACTTCTGGGACTCTGATTATATATAAACATATTATATTATATATGTAAATGGTTAATATTGTCCATTAGGTTTCTGTACATCTTTTACTTTTCTTCAGTTTTTTTCTTTCATTTCCAAATTGTATCATTTCTATTTATCCGTCTTTAAATTTATTGACTCTATATTCTGCCATACTCAATTTTCTATTAAAATTTTTCTCTTCAGTTTTATTTTTCCAATCTTTAATTTTGATTTTTTAAATAGTTTTCATTCTTTGCTGAGATATCATGTATTTAGATCATATTTTCTGTTAGTTAATTGAATTTATCTTATTTGAATTCTTTGAGCCTATTTATTAGTTGTTTTAACAGCATTTGTCCACAAGTCTATCAGGGCACCTTGGATTTGATTTCCAATATTTGCTTATTTTCCTTTACTTAACTCTTGATCACATTTTCCTGTTTCTTTGCATGTCTAGCTATTTTTATTATATACTGGACATTGTGAATAATATTGTAGATTCCAGATTCTTTTATCTTCCTCTGAAATTTGTTCATTTTTGTCCTATTAAGCATTTCAATTATGGCTCATCACCATTGAACTGTATTCACTTATTTTTGTTGTTAGATGGATCTGTGGAAAGCCAAAGACATTTTCTTCAGCTTCCCTACACTGCAGACTCCACCTCCAAACTCTCGGTTCTAAAGATCTTGTCAGGGCTTCTTTTTCTCTTGGTTAAGGCTGGTCCAGAGTAGATTTAACTTCAAAGTATGGCCCTTACTTCTGAGGAGAAGTAATTCCTGAAGTGTTTTATTCCTGAGGGGTCTTACTTTCTGATATATAACCTAGATTCAAAAGTATTAATGAGGTTTTTCTACATTAGTTAGGCCAGAATTCCAATATCCTTTAGCACTTTTGGTAACAATGTGTAGTCTTATACTGTATATGTGTACCCAGAACTCAGTCAGAAACTCATGAGGAACTCCTGTTACAGAGAATGCTGGACGTGTCTATCACAAATAGCTTCTTTCTCTCCAGTGACCTGTCTTGTAGATTGCAGCTTCTTCAGGAGCCTCATATTTAAATATTAGTTAACTATTAGTTACTTCAGCTCAGCAAGAATCACTTTATTTTCTTGGATTCTAACTCTTTGCATCACAGCTGGGAATTTGTCCCAGGCAGAGAACCAGAGAAATAATGGGACTCCCCTTACAAATTTCCCTTTTTCAGGGATTGCTGTTCTGCTTCTTGTTGAAAATCTCAAATCCAATAATTCATATATTTTGTCCAATTTTATGGTTGCCTGTAGTTGATTATGATGTAATGGTCTTATCTAGTATTCTATTATATTTTAATATGGTTTTTAAGTAAAGAAATTTCAACATTGATTATTCATGCTTGTGAATGAATTGTATTACATTGACTTCCAATTCCTAGTCTGAGTTTAGCGGACTATGTAATGACTCTGCCTGGGCTTCCCCAGTGGCTCAGTGGTAAAGCATCTGCCTGCAATGCAGGAGATGTGAGTTTGATCCCTGGCTTGAAAGATCCCCTGGAGGAGGAAATGCCAGAAAAATCCCATGGACAGAGGAGCTTGATGGGCTAAAGTTCATGGGATCACAAGAGCTGGACATAACTGAGCACACGTGAAAGTAATGATTCTGCCTCCTCAATATCATTTCAGTTCACTTCAGTCACTCAGTTGTGTCTGATTTGTCACCCCATGGGTGACATTGAAAGGACTGATGCTGAAGCTGAAATTCCAATACTTTGGCCACCTGATGCGAAGAGCTGACTTATTTGAAAAGATCCTGATGTTGGGAAAGATTGAGGGCAGGAGGAGAAGGGGACGACAGAGGATGAGATGGTTGGATGGCATCACTGACTCAATGGACATGAGTTTGGGTAAACTCCAGGAGTTGGTGATGGACAGGGAGGCCTGGTATGCTGCAGTTCATGGGGTCGCAAAGAGTCAGACACGACTGAGCTGGAACTGAAACCACTGTGTAAGCAGCCCACTTTTGAATAAAAGCACAACAAGAAGAAACAAGACCATAAAACAGTAGATGTCTGATGACATTGTTGAGTACCTAGATTGAGTTCAGTTCAGTCGCTCAGTCATATATGACTCTTTGCGACCCCATGAATCACAGCACACCAGGCCTCCCTGTCCATCAAAAATTCCCAGAGTTCACTCTAACTCATGTCCATCGAGTTGGTGATGCCATCAAGCCAACTCATCCTCTGTTGTCCTCTTCTCCTCCTGGCCCCAACCCCTCCCAGCATCAGAGTCTTTTCCAATGAACCAACTCTTCGCATGAAGTGGCCAAAGTACTGGAGTTTCAGCTTTAGCATCAGTCCTTTAAAAGAACACCCAGGACTGATCTCCTTTAAAATGGACTCATTGGATCTCCTTGAAGTCCAAGGGGCTCTCAAGAGTCTTCCCAGCACCACAGTTCAAAGGCATTAATTCTTCGGTGCTCAGCCTTCTTCACAGTCCAACTCTCACATCCATACATGACCCCTGAAAAAACCATAGCCTTGACTAGACGGACCTTTGTTGGCAAAGTAATGTCTCTGCTTTTGAATATGCTGTCTAGGTTGGTCATAACTTTTCTTCCAAGGAGTAAGCGTCTTTTAATTTCATGGCTGCAGTCACCATCTGCAGTTATTTTGGAGCCCAGAAAAATAAACTCTGACACTGTTTCCACTGTTTCCCCATCTATTTCCCATGAAGTGATGGGACCGGATGCCATGATATTCGTTTTCTGAATGTTGAGCTTTAAGCCAACTTTTTCACTCTCCACTTTCACTTTCCTCAAGAGGCTTTTGAGTTCCTCTTCACTTTCTGCCATAAGGGTGGTGTCATCTGCATATCTGAGGTTATTGATATTTCTCCTGGCAATCTTGATTCCAGCTTGTGCTTCTTCCAGCCCAGCGTTTCTCATGATGTACTCTTCATATAAGTTAAATAAGCAAGGTGACAATATACAGCCTTGATGTACTCCTTTTCCTATTTGGAACCAGTCTGTTGTTCCATGTCCAGTTCTAACTGTTGCTTCCTGACCTGCATATAGGTTTCTCAAGAGGCAGGTCAGGTGGTCTCCTATTCCCATCTCTTTCAGAATTTTCCACAGTTTATTGTGATCCACACAGTCAAAGGCTTTGGCATAGTCAATAAAGCAGAAATAGATGTTTTTCTGGAACTCTCTTGCTTTTTCCATGATCCAGCGGATGTTGGCAATTTGATCTCTGGTTCCTCTGCCTTTTCTAAGACCAGCTTGAATATCTGGAAGATCACGGTTCACGTATTGCTGAAGCCTGGCTAAGAGAATTCTGAGCATTACTTTATTAACATGTGAGATGAGTGCAATTGTGTGGTAGTTTGAGCATTCTTTGGCATTGCCTTTCTTTGGGATTGGAATGAAAACTAACCTTTTCCAGTCCTGTGGCCACTGCTGAGTTTTCCAAATTTGCTGGCATATTGAGTGCAGCACTTTCACAGCATCATCTTTCAGGATTTGAAAGAGCTCAACTGGAATTCCATCACCTCCACTAGCTTTGTTCATAGTGATGCTTTCTAAGGCCCATTTGACTTCTTATTCCAGGTTGTCTGGCTCTAGGTGAGTGATCACACCATCGTGATTATCTGGGTTGTGAAGATCTTTTTTGTGCAGTTCTTCTGTGTATTCTTGCCATCTCTTCTTAAGATCTTCTGCTTCTGTTAGGTCCATACCATTTCTGTCCTTCTTTGCATGAAATGTTCCCTTGGTATCTCTGATTTTCTTGAAGAGATCTCTAGTCTTTCCCATTCTGTTGTTTTCCTCTATTTCTTTGCATTGATCGCTGAAGAAGGCTTTCTTATCTCTTCTTGCTATTTTTTGGAACTCTGCATTCAGATTCTTGT
Source organism: Bubalus kerabau (assembly GCF_029407905.1). NCBI lineage: Eukaryota > Metazoa > Chordata > Mammalia > Artiodactyla > Bovidae > Bubalus > Bubalus kerabau. The sequence goes on along the minus strand of NC_073630.1, from coordinate 46,652,533 downwards.
ATCTTTTCTTTTCCCCTTTGCTTTTTGCTTCTCTTCTTTTCACAGCTATTTGTAAGTCCTTCCCAGACAGCCATTTTGCTTTTTTGCATTTCTTTTCCATGGGGATGGTCTTGATCCCTGTCTCGTGTACAATGTCACGAACCTCATTCCATAGTTCATCAGGCACTCTATCTATCAGATCTAGGCCCTTAAATCCATTTCTCACTTCCACTGTTTAATCATAAGGAATTTGATTTAGGTCATACCTGAATGGTCTAGTGGTTTTCCCTACTTTCTTCAATTTAAATTGAAGAGTACCTAGATTAAGCCCACCATATTCCTAGTCTTTCCACTTATGTAAATGAAGATTTCCCCTTTATAAATTTCTCTTACAGATAACAAACTGAGTGCTACAAAACCTTAAAATTGTCTCATCACAAAAAAAGAAATGTTAATTATATAGCATGATAGAAGTACTACAGCTAACCAAGATGGCAAATATATTGAAATATATAAATGCATCAACACTTTGTACACTTTAAACTTTCACAGTTATGCTCAGTTATATCTCAATAAAAAATAATAATGTTTCTGTTGTCTTCACCTGAATCAATTTTTAATGTAATAGATTTTCAGTGAGAGTTAACAAATATAAATATTGGCATCTAACTTTTGAATATTTGAGACAATTCAGTGAATCAGTGTTGTGGCTAACCTTTAAGGGGGCTTCCAACAATCTTTACTTCCTGATGCTTGTACCATGATGTAGTCTTTTCCAACAATAAATAGTTCTGGCTATGAACAGTGAAAGAAATGATAATGTGTATTTCTAAAGTTAAGTCGTAGAAAAGCATTAACACTTATTTAGGTTAGCTTTCTTATTTAGCTTAGTTTCTTGGCTCTCTCCCTCTGGGAGAAGATAGTGTCATACCATGAAGATACTTAAATATCCCTGTGACTGTTCCACATAAACAGAAAAAGTCAGAAATTAAGACCTACCATCAACCATCAGACAACTTGCCAATTACAGAGTGAGCCATTTTGGAAGCAATTTTGTCCCAGGCAAGCCTCCAGATGATGGGAATCCAGCACCCTGGGTGTTGTAACCTTGTGAGAAATCTGAGCCAGGACCCCCAGCCACACCATTCCTGAATTTCTGACCTGCAGACATAACAACAAAAAAAAAACAATCATAGCTGTCTTAATTTTCTTAATTTTGAGGTACATTGTTACATAGAAATAGCTAACTAATATGGTTATCAAGTATTTAATAAGCATGTAATTTTTAGAAGCAGGAGAATAAAATAGTAAATGATATCTTTCTGGTTAACACAATCTTACTGGAAAGATAATATCAAATGAAGAAAACACATTTCTTTCCATGTAGTTGACATGCAAAATGAACCATTAATTAATGACCAGTACATATAGACTTCTAGCAAAGACTGGAGAAGACAATGGCACCCCACTCCAGTACTCTTTCCTGGAGCATCCCATGGATGGAGGAGCTTGGTAGGCTGCAGTCCATGGGGTCGTGAAGAGTTGGACATGACTGAGCGACTTCATTTTCACTTTTCACTTTCATGCATTGGAGAAGGAAATGGCAACTCACTCCAGTGTTCTTGCCTGGAGAATCCCAGGGACAGGGGAGCCTGGTGGGTTGCAGTCTATGGGGTCACACACAGTCAGACACGACTGAAGCGACTTAGCAGTAGCAGCAAAGACTAAATTGTGTAGTTCAAGAAATAGCTATGAAGTTAGTCAGCTGCTCACCATTTCCTGTAATGAAAAACTGTGTATTGTTTTATTATAATTATTAATTTAAATTTGTTAAAAATAAGATTACATCTTAAGGTTTTTAATTCCTACAGTAAAGTTTGACTAATAAATGGTTATTGGATCATCAATAAGCAGTTTACATTTTAAGATTTATGGAAACTATCTTAGCAATGGTTTATGAGATGCCAAAAACCAAGAGAGCTAACACAATAATCAATCAACAACCAAAATTTTATATAATTAACATTTGTAATAGAAGCTCAAGAATGCTCAGAAACAGCTAAATATCAGGAAATAAATATATATGTTTTCCCCTCAAGATGGAAGAATAGAAGAAACAGTATGACCATGGAGTCTTGCCAAAGATGTGCATGAATGGAGAGCTTAAAATACAGTTTCCCTCCCCTATGCAGTAGCTACTTACAGCATATGAAGTGGAAACCGAGGATCACTTTAGTACAAAACAAACAAGCAAAAAAGGTATATATGTTTGTTTAGGTCTGTAGGATAGTTATTCTAATGTTGGAAAAGTAAACTACTATTAGGTGGTCATCAATTTGCTGGAGGACTAGGGACATCTAAAACAATGATTTCATTAAGCTATTAGATTCTCTTTGATTAACAGTAACAATTGGTGTTATACCACCTGACAAAGGAGGCTTTTCATCAGGGCAGCTAGTCAAAATACACCAGCGTAGTCTCTCTTATCACTGCTTCCATATGAAACTCCTAAGAATAGAGCTTCCTCAGTCCAACAGCTGGAAAACCCCACTTCTGAGATAAGAGATTGTGTTCATCATGACAAAAAGTATAATATTATGAAGGAATTTTCAGAAATAATAAGATCTACAGGAAATGCTGAAAACAATTTAACAAATGTCCTAACTCTGCTTATGTTTTAAGCTTCTCTTCAAAGCTGGGCATTGCATTCATGGCTGCTAACTTGCATTTGGCTTTTCAGCTTTGGATAATCACAGGAATCTATTCTCATTCTCTTTTTTTCTTCTCTCTCTCCCTTTCCTTCTGTCTCTTCAACAACAGAAATGATATTTTACACTCAGAAGAGAATTGACTATAGCCAACCTTTCTAAACCTAATAATGATAGTTTTGTTTAAAAATGGAAGATTTCATTTTTAGCAGAAGTAAAAATAATACTTGCTAGGCACCGGGCTCAGCTATAAAGAGTTTACTCATATTGACTCACTTGCGCCTCACAAGAACCTTGAAAAGTAGCTTACTATGATTATTCCTATTTTACAGATAAGGACAGTAATACATCAGGAAGTTGAATGATTCACCAAAGGTCATGTAGCTAAGGAGCCTTGCCACCTGTTCCAGACTTCATGTACTTATTGCCCAACTTACTAGAATGTATGTTCCCCTTGCCCAACTTTTGTTTTTTTCATTTTTAATGTGATAGCAATCAAGGAATCAGAACTCTGAATAGAGCTGCAGACTTTTTTGTGTTAGGCAAAGTGGGTTTTGTCTGTTGTTTCATCTTTTTAAAACAGCTGCAATATAAGCAATATACCAGGTAGAGCAAATATATACATTCTTGAAAATATTTGTACAAATCCAATAGTTTTGTACATAAATGGTATTTTAAATGAACTAAGAGAACTACTGTTTAAATTACTTTATGAAGTACATTTTAGAAATTCAAATTCTCATAACTTGGGTTTGGTTGAAGCATGTCACCTTGTAAATGATTTTTTTTACCTTTCTTGGATAAAAGGGGAAGAAAATAGAGCAAAGTAGAATGATAGAAGTGATGACAAATTTTAAGAAGAAAATATTCTTCAAGTGTTATTCAATCATATGACCCTTGAATAAGTATAACAAATTCTTTATTATATAGAACTTTGTGGTTAACAAAATGTTTTCAAATCCATTTGTGTTTTGAGATTTAAAATGGCCCTGTGATGAAGAAAGTCCAAGTATAATCATAATCACATTGTGTGTGTACTCAGTTGCTAAGACGTGTCCAACTCCTTGCAATCCCATGGACTGTAGTCCTCCAGGCTCCACTGTTCATGGAATTTCCCAGGCAAGAATACTGCAGTGGGTTGCCATTTCCTACTCCAGGGGATCTTCTAGACCCAGGGATTGAACCCACATCTCTTGCATCTCCTGCATAGGAAGGTGGATGCTTTACCACTGCACAACCAGGGAAGGATAATTGCATGTGAGTAACTACTTGGCTTTCAGCTCTTGAGAGATGGGAATAACCTTTTTGTTATTCATTCCTGTATCCCCGATCTTAACATAATATCTGGAATGTGCAGATACTCAATAAGTAATTGCTAAATAAATAAAAGAATCAATCGGTTAATAAGTCATTGTGTGGATGAGAGATCAAGATTTTTACCTCTGGCCTAACTGCCTGAGTATGAAGTCCAGCTCTACTTTAAGGGAAAGAGAATTGGATTCCCACGAGTGAAAAAAATTAATTTTGACTTGTACCCCACACCATAAGCAAAAACAATTTTTTGAATGGAAAAAGACCTAAATATAAAATTTAAAAATATATTTAAAAGACAGTTTAGGAGAATAAGTCCGTAACAGCTGTTTTGGGAAATTTTTGATAAGACATAACTTTTTATAAAAGAAATGATAATGAATTTGACAATATTTTGTTCATCAAAGTCACCATTAAGTAAATAAAGAGACAAAGATGGATTGGGAAAAGATATTTCAACAAATATAACTTACATAAAACTAGTATGCAGGATATGTAAAGAACTTCCACAAATCAATAAGAAATAATGGAAACAAAATAGAAAAAAATGAATAGGAGACTGAATAGGTACTTCACAAAACACTACTTATCCTAATAGTATTCATATGAAAAGATGTTCATCCTTATTGATCATAATGTAAATTTAAAACTCATGGATTATGACTTCAGGCCTACCAGAATAAAAAAAATTTAAAGGCTGAAATTGCCACGTGTTTCCAGCATATTGGAACCAAAGAAACTCTCATGTACAGATGGTGAGAATGTAAATTGACACACTTTGGAAAGTAGTATGACATTATTAAAATTGAAAAGATGTGTCCCTAATTCTACTTCCATTTATATATACCTCTGAATTGCAACACACACAATAATTAATGGTAGAATGGAAAAATAAACTGCGGTTTGTGCAGCATGCAACAACGAAAATGGAGAAACCATTACTACATACAACATAGAGGTAATATGATCACAATCAAAATATCAATGAAGAAAAACAGATACAAAGAATACACAAGCTCAAAGATTAATTCACCCTATTTATTCAAAGTTCTGCTGCTAACTCACGTCAGTGGTGTCCAACTCTGTGCAACCCCATAGACAGCAGCCCACCAGGCTCTCCAGTCCCTGGGATTCTCCAGAGAAGAACACTGGAGTGGGTTGCCATTTCCTTCTCCAATGCATGAGAGTGAAAAGTGAAAGTTAAGTCGTTCAGTCATGTGTGACTCTTCACGACCCCATGAACTGCAGCCTACCAGGCTCCTCCACCCATGGGATTTTCCAGGCAAGAGTACTGGAGTTGGGTGCCTTTGCCTGCTCCGATTCAAAGTTCTAAAACAGATAAAACTAATCTCTTAGATATGTACAACTAGTATGTGGTATATATGTCAAAGAGATTGATATTTTTAAAAAATTGAATCTATGATTACCTACTAGAAGATCCTGGGACATTAATTGGAAAGACACACACAAAGGGCTTCTGAGATGATAGTTCAGTTCAGTTCAGTTCAGTTCAGTCGCTCAGTCGTGTCCAGCTCTTTGCGACCCCCTGAACCACAGCACACCAGGCCTCCCTGTCCATCACTAACTCCCGGAGTTTACCCAAACTCATGTCCATTGAGTCAGTGATGCCATCCAGCCAGACCTTTGTGGACAAAGTAATGTCTCTGCTTTTTAATATGCTGTCTAGGTTGGTCATAACTTTCCTTCCAAGAAGTAAGCGTCTTTTAATTTCATGGCTGCAATCAACATCTGCAGTGATTTTAGAGCCCCAAAATATAGTCAGCCACTGTTTTCCCATCTATTTGCCATGAAGTGATGGGACCAGATGCCATGATCTTCGTTTTCTGAATGTTGAGCTTTAAGCCAACTTTTTCACTCTCCTCTCTCACTTTCATCAAGAGGCTTTTGAGTTCCTCTTCACTTTCTGCCATAAGGGTGGTGTCATCTGCATATCTGAGGTTATTGATTCCAGCTTGTGGTTCATCCAGCCCAGCGTTTCTCATGATGTACTCTGCATAGAAGTTAAACAAGCAGGGTGACAATACATAGCCTTGACGTGCTCCTTTTCCTATTTGGAACCAGTCTATTGTTCCATGTCCAGTTCTAACTGTTGCTTCCTGACCTGCATATAGGTTTCTCAAGAGGCAGGTCAGGTGGTCTGGTATTCCCATCTCTTTCAGAATTTTCCACAGTTTATTGTGATCCACACAGTCAGAGGCTTTGCCATTTTCAATAAAGCAGATATAGATGTTTTTCTGGAACTTTCTTGCTTTTTTTATGATCCAGCAAATGTTGGCATATTGATCTCTAGTTCCTCTGCCTTTTCTAAAACAAGCTTGAACATCTGGAAGTTCACAGTTCACATATTGCTGAAGCCTGTTTTGGAGAATTTTGAGCATTACTTTACTAGCGTGTGAGATGAGTGCAATTGTGCGGTAGTTTGAGCATTCTTTGGCATTGCCTTTCTTTGGGATTGGAATGAAAACTGACCTTTTCCAGTCCTGTGGCCACTGCTGAGTTTTCCAAATTTGCTGGTATATTGAGTGCAGCACTTTCACAGCACCATCTTTTAGGAAGCAATGGTAGCAATATCTAATTTCTTGATCTTGGTGATTTTCATGAGTGTTTCTTTATAATAATTCATTAAGCTATCAGTTCAAGGAGATCCAACCAGTCCATTCGGAAGGAGATCAGCCCTGGGATTTCTTTGGAAGGAATGATGCTAAAGCTGAAACTCTAGTACTTTGGCCACCTCATGCGAAGAGTTGACTCATTGGAAAAGACTCTGATGCTGGGAGGGATTGGGGGCAGGAAGAGAAGGGGATGACAGAGGATGAGATGGCTGGATGGCATCATTGACTCGATGGACATGAATCTAAGTGAACTCCGGGAGTTGGTGATGGACAGGGAGGCCTGGCGTGCTGCGATTCATGGGGTTGCAAAGAGTCAGACATGACTGAGTGACTGATCTGATCTGATCACTTTTTGGTAATTTTTGCATATTTCATTTCATAACAAAAAATCTGAAGTCATTAGAAATATACTAAAAATATAAGCAACTTTAAAAATTGGGGAACAGAGACAGCATCTCTGTATCTTCCTCTCAATATTGTTGTAAGCCTAAAACTGCCCTTTACAAATGGTCTTAATTTTTTTAAAAGGATAAACAAGATTTTTTTCTTCCAGTTGTATTGGGATATTATTGACATACAGCAATATCTAAGATAAACGTAATAATAATTTGACATATGCATCATGAAACTATTACCACAATAAGTTTAGTGACTATTCATCATCTCATGTAGATGCAACATTAAAGAAATAGAAAAGAATGTTTTTCCTTGTAATGAGATTTCTTAGGATTTACTCTCATCACAACTTTTCATATATAACATATAGCAGTGTTAAATATATGAGAAGGCAATGGCACCCCACTCCAGTACTCTTGCCTGGAAAATCCCATGGATGGAGGAGCCTGGTGGGCTGCAGTCCATGGGGTCGCTGTGAGTCGAACTCGACTGAGCGACTTCACTTTCACTTTAATCTTTCATGCATTGGAGAAGGAAATGGCAACCCACTCCAGTGGTCTTGCCTGGCGAATCCCAGGGACAGGGGAGCCTGATGGGCTGCCGTGTATGGGGTCGCACAGAGTCGGACACGACTGAAGCGACTTAGCAGCAGCAGCAGCAGCAGCAGTGTTAAATATATTCACATTGTATGGTTCATCCCCTAGTACTTATTTATTTTATAACTGTAAGTTTGTATACCTTTTCACTACGTTCATTCAGTTCACCCTTGCCCTTCTTCCCACCGTTAGTGCTACAAATCTGCTATCTGCTGTGTGGAGTCTAAAAAAAATAAATAAATAAATGAACAAACATAACCAAAAAGAAAGTTATAGATACAGAGGACAAACACATGGTTTCCAGAGGAAAGAAAATGATGAGAGGTGATAAATAAGTGAGAAAGATTAAGAGGTACAAGCTTACAGTTGCAAAATAAATATGACATGGTATAAAATGTACAGCACAGGGAATATAGTCATTAATTATAAAATATTTTTGTATGGTGACAGGTCATAACTAAACTTGTAATGACCACTTTGTAAGGTATAGAAATATTGAATCATGGTGCTGTGTAACAGAAATTAGCATAGTCTTGTAGGTCAATCATGCTGGGCTGGAAGAAGCACGAGCTGGAATCAAGATTGCCAGAAGAAATATCAATAACCTCAGATATGCAGATGACCCCACCCTTATGACAGAAAGTGAAGAGGAACTAAAAAGCCTCTTGATGAAGGTGAAAGAGGAGAGTGAAAAAGTTGGCTTAAAACTCAACATTCAGAAAATGAAGATCATAGCATCTGGTCCCATCACTTCATGGGAAATAGAGAGGAAACAGTGGAAATAGTGTCAGACTTTATTTTTCTGGGCTCCAAAATCATTGCAGATGGTGACTGCAGCCATGAAATTAAAAGACACTTACTCCTTGGAAGGAAAGTTATGACCAACCTAGATAGCATATTCAAAAGCAGAGACATTACTTTGCCAACAAAGGTCAGTCTAGTCAAGGCTATGGTTTTTCCAGTGGTCATGTATAGATGTGAGAGTTGGACTGTGAATAAAGCTGAGCACCAAAGAATTGATGTTTTTGAACTGTGGTGTTGGAGAAGACTTTTGAGAGTCTCTTGAACTTCAAGGAGATCCAATCAGTCCATTCTAAAGGAGATCAGTCCTGGGTGTTCTTTGGAAGGACTGATGCTAAAACTGAAACTCCGATACTTTGGCCGCCTCATGCGAAGAGTTGACTCATTGGAAAAGACCCTGATTCTGGGAGAGATTGGGGGCAGGAGGAGAAGAGGATGACAGAGGATGAGCTGGCTGGATGGCATCACTGACTCGATGGACGTGGGTCTGAGTGAACTCCGGGAGTTGGTGATAGACAGGGAGGCCTGGCCTGCTGCGATTCATGGGGTCGCAAAGAGTCGGACACGACTGAGCTGAACTGAACTGAACTGTAGGTCAATCATACTTGAAAAGCAAACAAGCTCATAAGAGATCAGATTTGTGGCAAGATTTTTTTTAATTATGAAGGAAAAGAGATTTTGATTATAGACTAAACTTTTGAGGAGTTCTGTTTCAAAATGAGTAAAGAAAATGAGGCTGAAGCTGTTGGGGGAGGTGATCTCAAGAGGATGACTGATGGAAGAAGTTTATTCTGCAGAAAGCAAATGGAGAAGAAATAAAAGAGAATCGCTGAAGCAAGGTTTTCCAATAGGCAAAAAGGGATGGAATCCAGGACACAAGTAGAAAAGTTGGCATCAGACAGATGCATGGCTACTTCATCTGTGGAAATAAGCACGTTGTACTGAAAACATATGTTGGCAGTTGAATTAATGTAGGGTGTGTGTGTGTGTGTGTGTGTTAGTCACTCAGTCATGTCCACTCTTTGTGACCCCATGGACTGTAGCCCGCCAGACTCCTCTGTCCATGGGATTCTCCAGGCAAGAATATTGGAGTGGGGTTGCCTTGCCTTCTCCAGGGGATCTTCCCAGCCCAAGGACTGAACCCAGGTCTCCCACTGTGCAGGCAGATTCTTTACCATTTGAGCTACCTGGAAGCAATGGTGCCCTACAAATATTCTCTTTTGATAGATTTTGTTTTCTCAAAGAAACAAGAGGAGAGGTCATTGGCCAAGAGAGAGGATAGAAAAGCTGTGTCAGAGATTGAGGAGAGAGACAAGAAGCTGTAAAATAGTTCTCTAGAAAAACAGAAGAGTGAATGGATTAAGGAAGTATACTATAAACACTAGGTAAATAGCAATGAGTCCACTTTTAGTTAATGGAAATAAACATAAAATGGGAAGAGTGAGCACATTGTGTATTTTTCTCCAGCTCCTATTCAACTGCAGAGATGAGGGTTCTGATTTTAGTACACACAAACACATACATGTAAACACTGAAATAAATTCATTTATATGCATATGTACACATATGTGTATGTTTCTTTTTTGGTTTCATCTTATTAGAATGTAGTCTCCAAGAACCAACTATTCTTAATAGGATATTGAATATAGTTCCCTATGCTATAAAATGGGTTTGTTAGTCACTCAGTTGTGTCTGACTCTTTGCAAGCCTACAGACTGTAGCCTGCCAGGCTTCTCTGACCATGGGATTCTCCAGGCAAGAATACTGGAGTGGCTTGCCATGCTCTTCTCCAGAGGATCTTCCAACCCAGAGATTGATTCCTGTTCTCCTGCATTGCAGGCAGATTCTTTACCATTTGAGCTACAGGGAAGTCCTTATGCTATACAGTAGAAGCTGCTTATTTATTCATCCTATATATAAAAATTTGAATCTGCTAATCCTAAATGCCCAATCTTTCCTTCTCCTACTCCCCACCTCTCTTTACAAACACAAGTCTGGAGTCTGTTTGTTTTGTAGATGTGTTCATCTGTGTTATATTTTAGAATCCACATATAAGCAATCTCATATAGTGTTTGTCTTTCTCTTTCTAACTTAGTTCACTTAGTATGATAATCTCTAGATCTACCCATGATGCTGCACGTGGCTTTACTTCATTATTTTTCATGACCAAGTAATATGCCATTGTGCTTTTGTACAACATCTTCTTTATCCATTTCAGGCTTCCTAGGTGAAAGAATCCACCTGCCAATGCAGGAGCTGCAGGAGACATGAGTTCTATCTCTGGGTTGGGAAGATCCCCCCCCCTCTAGGTTGCCACAGAACACTGGCTTTGAGTGCCCTGCCTCTTACACTGAACTCTCACTGGCTATCTATTTTACATATGGTAATGTATATGTTTCAATGCTATTCTCTCATATCATCCCACCCTCTCCTTCCCCCACTGTGTCCAAAATGTCTGTGTCTCCTTTGATATCCTGCAAGTAGGATCATCAGTACTATTTTTCTAGATTCTTTATATACACATTAATATGAATGGATAAGGAAGCTGCAGTACATATACACAATAGACTATTACTCAACTATAAAAATGAACACATTTGAGTCAGTTCTAATGAAGTGAATGAATCTAGAGTCTATTACAGAGTGAAGTAAATCAGAAAGAGAAAGACAAGTATATTAAGGCATACATATGGAATTTAGAAAGATAGTCCTGCCCATTTTTTGATTGGGTTGTTCTTTTTTGTAATTGAGTTGTATGAGCCAATTACTTTTACATCTTATACATCTCTGTACCCCTAACATCTAAAATAATGCTATAATGCTATTCATATGGTAGATATTCAAGAAATTTGTTAAATAAATGAAAGAGAACCTTCGGTAAATATTATCAATGCTTTAGTTTTAAAGTCAAAATTTCTTTCAAACATCTGATTCATTTCACATGAAAAATATCTTGAAATTGTAAGAACAGTGGAGTTAAAAACTAACCAAACTATTGCAACTATTTCTGTCTCCATCACAGTATTCTCAATACTGTGCAATGAAAATATTCAAGTAAATTAGATAAGATTGATCTGATTTCAACTGTCATCCATAAACATTGATTTTAAATTTTGTGTTCAACAATAACATTTGGCTAATATGAACAACTTCATAATGAATAAATATTAATTATTTAACTTGCAGAATAAGATTATACAAATGTCTCTCTTACATTTTAGAATGTTATGTAACAATTTACTTCAAAAATCTTTCTGTTCATGTAAATTTTAAATCCACTACCTTAGATAACAATTAGAAAAGCAGGCTCATCAAAATATGAAAATGACATGAAATTGAGGGCAGCAGGGATATCAAATTCATTGATGAAAGCAAAATGAAAAATACTCTGACAGACTAAAGTATTGTGTTACATCTAGTAAGTTAAAACTCAACAGGAAGAAAAGTATTTAGTTAGTATTGTGGCCCCCCATAAACTACCTCACCAATATAACACAGGGACAATTTGGCTCAATAGAGCAGGTAAAAATAATTGTTGTAGCTGGCAATAGGCTCAAGAAATGCTTATGATGAGATGAAACTGCCCCCCAAAGAGCTAGCGTGATTTTAAGCGGCATTAACAAACCGTATATCTTGAGCAAATGAGAAAGCAACATTCTTTTCTGTGTACTACTTATAACACACTTAGTGTTCTAATCCAATTCTAAGTTCCAATTTAAGTCAAATTAGAATATTTTTAGAAGACAATGTATAAGATGGTGAAGAAAATCTAATGTCTTAAGTGAAAGCATTTTTAAAAAGAATGGGGCTATTTACCCAGAAGTAGAGAAAACTCAGAGAAGATAACAGTCTACCTCAAATATTTTAGTATCCATTTATGAACAGGATTCTACTCATTATGGCCCCAAGAAACAGATTTGGGACAATGGGTAAAATATAGGGAAACACAGGTTGGTCAAATCACAAAATTTTTGAAATTAGAAAATTGCAATTTGGAGGTTTTCCATCAATTTCTGCACTCTGAGTTAGAGAATTGGATTTGCCCTTGAAACAGATCTACCTTTTTTTCAGGAAGAAGCACCTAAAACCAGGTAAACTCCTCTGGTTGTGCAGATGACAGGAATCAGCTGATTATTCTTGATACCTGACCTGATTGAAATATCCCAGATTGAACCATTAAATATTCTTCTGACAACTAAAAATTATTTGATCAATGGGTTTTTGTGTTCTTGCCCATCAATTTGCTCACAGGAGGGTTGGAAATCAAATCTAGAATCTTCATGTCAATCTGTGAACAAGACAAGATTCATAAGATGCTGCCTGCCTCTCCATTCAGTCCACACATTTTTTTTGAACTTCTACTGTTTATCAAGCACTGTTCTAAATGGCAGGTTCACAAGAAGGAACAAAATGTTCTCACAAAAGTCAGTTTTTCAGCTCTCAAACCGTCCTCATTTCTCACTTTCTCAATAAAGCCGGCTCAGACCCTACAACTGAATGTACATTCTGCTTCCGTCATATTACATTCCACCCTTATCCTCACACCCAAGTCCTAATATCCTGTTCTATTTTTCATTTCTTCTTATTTTTTCACAGCATTTGCCACTTTCTAATATCTGTTGCAATTCACTTACTTGGAACTTAGATTCTCGAAATAGATTTTTGACTATTGTGTTTACTGCTAAATCCCCAGCACACAGAAAAATGCCTAGCAAAAGTAGGCACACAATAAGCACTTGTGAATGAATGAATAAAAACCCTGGTGCTGCCTACAAATTGCCTTGGTTGTTGCTAGCTCACCTTTGGGTTTTGTGGGGGTGAGTGGGTCAGGAGGGGGGTGCTGGCCAATCTGATGATCAGTCTTACGTGAACCTCACAGCAACCAGTATAAGATTTGCTCTAGTTGGGCAGAAGATTCTACCTCCTTTGAGGCACTGTTACAAAGATAGGAACTTACACTGAAGGTGAAAGTGAAGTCGCTCAGTCGTGTCCAACTCTTTGCGACCCCATGGACTGTAGTCTACCAGGCTCCTCCATCCATGGGATTTTCCAGACAAGAGTACTGGAGTGGGTTGCCATTTCCTTTTCCAGAGGACCTTCCCAACCCAAAAATCAAACTCAATTCTCCTGCATTGCAGGCAGATGCTTTACCATCTGAGCCACCAGGGAAGCTGAAAGTCCCCACCAGGGACACTGAAGGTGAAATGGGAAAAATTCTTGACCATTGTGAGCAGAAATCAGGCAAATCATTATTAGAACTTTGTCCAATTGGCTTAGGAAATTGGGGTTGGGGCTTGATGAATATCTCTTCGTAAGGAAGCATGCTGCAAGTCGCTCAGTCGTGTCTGACTCTGTGCAACCCCATGGACTGCAGCCTACCAGGCTTCTCCGTCCATGGGATTCTCCAGGCAAGAACACTGGAGTGGGTTGCCATTTCCTTCTCCATAAGGAAGCATGGGCAATATTAAAGTTCATCCCATAATATAGTTTATCATGCCAGCTAAAATGGTGGCTCAGATGGTCAAGAATCTGCCTGCAGTGTGGGAGACCCAGGTTCAATCCCTGGCTCACCAATATCCCCTGGAGTAGGAAAGGGCAACCCATTCCAGTATCCTTGCCTGGAGAATTCCATGGACAGAAGAGCCTGGCGGGCTACCATCCATGGGGTCGCAAAGAGTCAGACATGACTGAGCGACTAACACACACAAAATCCATCAGAAATGACAGTAAGAGTTCTCAGATTTTTTTTGCAATGGATCCTAGCTACTACAAGAGAACTTTGGTCCTCTCAAGGAGATATTTCCATGAGAATGAAATAGTCATGTGAGAAAACATAGGTGGAGCACTAACATTCAGTCAGTTCAGGTCAGTCGCTCAGTCGTGTTCGACTCTTTGCGACCCCATGAACTACAGCACACCAGGCCTCCCTGTCCATCACCAACTCCCGGAGTCTACCCAAACTCATGTGCATTGAGTCGGTGATGCCATCCAACCATCTCATCCTCTATCGTCCCTTTCTCCTCTTGCCCTCAATCTTTCCCAGCATCAGGGTCTTTTCCAATGAGTCAGCTCTTTGCATCAGGTGGCCAAAGTATTGGAGTTTCAGCTTCAACATCAGTCCCTCCAATGAACATCCAGGACTGAGCTCCTTTAGGATGGACTGGTTGGATCTCCTTGGAGTCCAAGGGACTCTCAAGAGTCTTCTCCAACACCACAGTTCAAAAGCATCAATTCTTCAGCGCTCAGCTTTCTTTATAGTCCAACTCTCACATCCATACATGACCACTGGAAAAACCATAGCCTTGACTAGACGGGCCAATGTCTCTGCTTCTTAATATGCTGTCTAGGTTGGTCATAACTTTCCTTCCAAGGAGTAAGCGTCTTTTAATTTCATGGCTGCAGTCAACATCTGCAGTGATTTTGGAGCCCCAAAAAATAAAGTCTGACACTGTTTGCACTGTTTCCCCATCTATTTGCCATGAAGTGATGGGACCAGATGCCATGATCTTCGTTTTCTGAATGTTGAGCTTTAAGCCAACTTTTTCACTCTTCTCTTTCACTTTCATCAAGAGGCTCTTTAGTTCTTCTTCACTTTCTGCCATAAGGGTGGTGTCATCTGCATATCTGAGGTTATTGATATTTCTCCCGGAAATCTTGACTCCAGCTTGTGCTTCTTCCAGGCCAGCATTTCTCATGATGTACTCTGCATATAAGTTAAATAAGCAGGGTGACAATATACAGCCTTGACGTACTCCTTTTCCTATTTGGAACCCATCTGTTGTTCCATGTCCAGTTCTAACTGTTGCTTCCTGACCTGCATACAGTTTTCTCAAGAGCCAGGTCAGATGGTCTGGTATTCCCATCTCTTTCAGAATTTTCTACAGTTTATTGTGACCCACATAGTCAAAGTCAATAAAGTCATAGTCAATAAAGCAGAAATAGATGTTTTTCTGGAACTCTCTTGCTTTTTTGATGATCCAGCTGATGTTGGCAATTTGATCTCTGGTTCCTCTGCCTTTTCTAAACCCAGCTTGAATATCTGGAAGTTCATGGTTCATGTATTGCTGAAGCCCGGCTTGGACGAAATCCCCCTAAATTCCTGAGTCTGGTTTATTGCTGGGTCACTTAACTGAAACCCAATAATGTCCACTGACTACTACAGTTGTTCAGCATCAGCATTACAGAACAGAAAGTAGATGTGATTCTTCAGTTCAGTAGCCAAAACTTAAGACCTTTCTCAGCTCTCACTAACTTGCGCTTGGGGCTCTTCATACCAATAACCTAGCTAGCTGGTCTACCACTTGGAAAACCAGAGGTAAACAGATTAAAGACAACCATCTTTGGAATCAAACACTGCAGAGACAAATCACAGCAGATGATCAAACAAAAGTCACTCACAAAGATGTTTATGGTAAGGGTCAGTCAAACCAAGTGGAATAAAGCTGGAATTAATTCTGCATTTCCTAGATTGACAGAAGCTTCCTGAACACCATCATAGTACTGGACATGGTAATGCATCCACCATCACAAATTGGGCACAAGACTAAGAATTCCCCTGTATCTGAAGCAGAAGCTACCACTATACGTAGACTGTGAATCTTGCCGAAAGTTGACCAGTTTGTTTTAAAGAGAGGAAGACTGCATTGCAAAGTGTGTGGCCGCCACCCATTTGCTATTGATTATGTTAGACTTTTGACCCCTCCCAGAACTACTGGTGATGCCCCACCACTGCGGACAATTTCTCAGATTATAAGTCACTGTGTCAGTATAATCAGTCAGCTCTGCCCATGCCATTGCAACCTATAATACTAACCTGTGTTGGATTTTAAGGTTTCTGGGCCATTTGCAATCTGATAATGGTGCACCTCTTACTGCAGGAGCTACTCAAAAATGGCTTACAGTCAAGGTAGTCGATGGACTCCCCATCCCATCCTGACACATCTGGTATTGTTGGTAGTTTTGATGGCTTCCTCAAACACTGAGTCAAACACTTTTTTGACTTCCCCTGTTTCAACTCCCCCTAGCTAATCAATTTGTTTCCTGCAGCTGTCCACAGGAAAGGATTATCTCCTCTTATCTGCTTCTGCAGTAATTGTCAGGAAGAAAGCAGTGGACATTATTTAGAAAAGTTTGAAAATTCAGGATTTCATCCTGACCATTCCTAGCCATGAAGCTACCTTCTTTCCCTCAGCAAAAATCCCAGAATGACCGAGAAGATATATCATCAAGGTGTCTGACCAAAAAGAGGCTTAAAAGACTTACAATGAATTTTGGTTCAGTCTCCTGAATTCTCCTGTTGGATTGACATGAAACTAGATCATAAGGATAATAAGTACACAGCTCGATGAGTTTTTCTATAGTGGTACAAGTAAGCCAAAAGAGTCAAATATATAGTAAGCGTATATTTTAAGATATCCTTAACCCTTTTGCAGCAGTGTATTCCAAACAAAAGGTCTAGCTATGAAAAGAAGATGGTTGGGGGAAAATGTGAAGTTATGACTACTGTAATGGGACACAGTGGAGAGAAAGCAACGCTCCAGTACCCAGGAGCCTAGACCCTGTGAGGAATATTAGAAGGAGGAACACTCATGGTCTTTTGTCCTCCACAGGCACCTTTAGAACTTTTGTCACTAAGAAAATACTCTGGTACAGCTCTCCCAAAGTATTGCAAGCAGATTCAGCAACCTACTGGGCCTGACATCCCCTGCCAGACAGCCTGAACACAATGTGATCACCATCCTCATTAACCTTATTGAGGAGTCTATTTGAAGCAGCAGCGATTCCCCAGTCCCTGTATCTCCCACTCATAACCCCCATCATCAAGTCCCAATATCTTCCCCACTTCTACTGCCATAACTCTTGCACAGGTGGTTGTACAAACAAAGCAGATTAGATGGACTATATCTTGGGTGGTCCCTCCAGGAAAAAGGACTAGACTCAATTATTCAAATTGAACTGGGAAGCTTCAGGTCTGTTAGATGTCCAGGGGGCCATGTTGGAGTCACTGTCTACCTATGTCTCCCAACTGCCATAGGTCCCGCTTACTGAGGGAGTTTAAATTTGTAAACAACACTTTCTTTCAGATGTGGATGCTCCCATGCATGCTTCCAGTACTCTGCTTGTACAGAAGCCAAGTATTAATTTGCTTCGCTCCCCAAAACATAGTTACTTGCACCATGACAAGCTAAGTCTATTGGCATGGAAGACAGCACAGGGAGTACTCGGGGTACTTATTGCTGCTGCTGCTGCTAAGTCACTTCAGTCATATCCGACTCTGTGCGACCCCATAAGACGGCAGCCCACCAGGCTCCCCCGTCCCTGGGATTCTCCAGGCAAGAACACTGGAGTGGGTTGCCACTTCCTTCTCCAATGCATGAAAGTGAAAAGTGAAAGGGAAGTCACTAAGTCGTGTTTGACTCTTCGCGACCCCATGGGCTGCAGCCTATCAGACTCCTCCATCCATGGGATTTTTCCCAGGCAAGAGTACTGGAATGGGGTGCCATCACCTTCTCCGTGGGTACCTATTAGGGAGTATTGAAAGACAAAAGTGGATGTACTGAGAGCAGTCAGCTTTCAGTAACTAGACCATTTTGGTATAGATTTGTGAGTATGTGTGTGTGTGGGTGTGTGTGTGTAAGAAGAATATAACCTCATTTTGTAGTCTTATTTTAGGGTAAGGGAAATATATAAGGTGGAACAGTTAAAGTACTTCAAAGATGAGATGAGTAAATTTGCTGATTGTGGGTATTCTGTAACTAGAGGCACTCAAGTATGGAATGTATAGTTATTTAGTAAAAGAATTTTAGAAGAAATTCAAATGTTGACAGCAAGACTGGACTAGAGTCTATGATATTTTTCCCTCAATTTTGATATAAGGGAAAAAAATAATCCAGCATAAAAATGTGCACAAATATTTTAAAATATGGAGCTTTATAACTCCTGAGCACATCATCAATATAAATAACCCTTTGCATTATACCACCCTTCTCATTCACCTGAAGTTCTTTGAGTAACAAGGCACCGTAGAAATCTACCAGCTCCTTTTATTTGACATATAAAGAAAATGATACCCAGTGCAATTAAATGGCTTTCTCAAAATCTCGTAGATCTACGACATACCAAAATCAGAAACTGAGTAGCATGGCTTTCAACAAGACTTTCTCATCTGGGGTCCCTTATCTAATCCACAGAATTCAGAAAAATCATTTGAATGAATGTATGCTTGCCTCTTCCAAAGAGGGTGCCTAACACCATTTCAGAGGCTAAGGGAAGAAGACAGGGTCATGTATATATGAATACCTGGAGTGCTGGGTGTTACCCTCAGACCCCCATTGGAGATGGCAATCCCTGGAAACATGTTGCATCTCTTATCCCTCCCAAGTCCCTCTTTTTGACAATAGGAAGAATTGTTTTGCCCTCAGAATTATCAGGCAGTCCACAAAACACAGTGAACCACAGATGGAATACATAGTCGTAGACTTTGCTCTTTGGAAGAAAAGCTATGACAAACCTAGACAGCATATTAAAAAGCAGAGATATTAGTTTGCTGACAAAGGTCCATATAGTCAAAGCTATGGTTTTTTTCAGTAGTCATGTATGGATGTGAGAGTTGGCCCATAAAAAAGGCTGAAAGCTGAAGAATTGGTGCTTTTGAACTATGATGTTGGAGAAGACTCTTGAGAGTCCCTTGGGCTGCAAGGAGATCAAACCTGTCAACCCTAAAGGAAATAAATCCTGAATATTCATTAGAAGGAGTGATGCTGAAACTGAAACTCCAATACTTTGGCCTCCTGATGAGAAGAGTGACTCATTAGAACAGAACCTGATGCTGGGAAAGATTGAAGGTAGGAGGAGAAGGGGACAACAGAGGATGAGATGGTTGGATGGTATCACTGACTCAATGGACATGAGTTTGAGAAAACTCTGGGAGATGATGATGGACAGAGAAGCCTGGCATGGTGCAATCCAGGGGGTTGTAAAAGAATCAGACATGACTGAGTGACTGAACAGCAAAAACAAGACTTTGGGTTCTTAAGTAGAAACAGAGGAAAGCACACTTAGAGAATTTGCTGAAAACCAGTTAGTGCTCTGGTCCTTTGCCACAAGCAAGCAACCTTACTCCACCAGGGCTCATGCTATCTCAGAAAAACACCGACGTTTTTATCCTCAATATTGTTTGCTGAGCAGAATGCTCAGTTGAGCCACTCTGGGGTTCAGTGCCAATTGAATCCTTACTCTTTAAAAAAAAAAAAAAAAACATTTCCTGAGCACTTTGGTGGGAAGTGGGAAGGCCAGGGGCCAAGGCACAATCTGGGCCTCTCTCTATTCTCTTTGTCTTTATATAGGCTGCTAAGGTGTGCAAGTGTGTGAATTATTATTTTCCTAACATTAAACACTTGATTTAAAGCATATTCCCTTTGAAGAAAGGTATAATTGGGGAATTATTTGAAGTCTCTAAGTGGTTAGAAACTGGGTTTAGCCAGATTTCTAGCTGTAAGCAAAAGTCAGCCTCTGATAAGAAGCTGTTGTACTTTATTGATGCAAAGGAGGTAAGTACCCTCTTGGGGGTTTCTCGGTTCAAGAGCATCCTAGCTGTTATTTGCAATCTGCGGTGTTCAGTGCTGAATGTTTTCAGAGACACTGGCCCCATATAACTGAGTTCTCATCAGAGGAAGCTTCCAAGTACCTGGGCAAAGTTTTAATGACATATTGGTTGCAACATGGGTTTTGTGAGGCAGGAAAGCTTCCCTCCATTACCTATTCATATGCAATATTGAATTATAAAATAAAGCACAGAGCTGAAATAGATAGACTTTCCAACAGAGAGACACGCAGCCACATTACAAAGTCAATTTCATATATGGGATCCTGCGCTGAATCATTTAGCTATTTAGGAATGCATTTCGCAGCTAACTCATCCTGGCAGGCCCAACGGGATGCAGTTCCTCTTAAAATAAATATGGAGTCATCAAACAGACATCACTGTGACAATTAACTGCTGGGCTTGAAGGAACTTTTGCTCGGCTTTTCAAAGCAGCCAGAACAAAAAGAGAGGCTCCATGAGTCACAAGTACAATCTACATATGGGAATAATCTTTTGCAAAAATCAGTCTTGAATAAATATATTATATTTATTTTTTCACTTGGCACAGTTAGGAAATGAGGGGTTCCACAAAACTGAATTTTCCAGGTGACTTAAAAGGTACAACTTTAATACTCAAAAAGAAAAAAAAATAAAAAGAGACAGTGAGCTAGAGATACACCTAAATATTTTATGCAGACCTTGGTTTCCTTAGATAAATTTTTGGTTATCATTTAATTTTATAAGATTTTGAGTTGACTTGACATCATCCATTTGGGAAAGCTCTTGCAACAGTTCCAGAGAGGGATGGTGCAAGCCCTGGCCTGGGCAGGGGCAATGAAGAGAAGGGAACAGATTTGAGATGTAATTTGGAGGTAGAATTGACAGAACTTAGTAACTGATTGATTGTGGCATTTGGGCCAAGGGTGAAGGCAAATTACAATTCCAAGTTTCTGGCACAAATAACTGAGAATATGGGTGTGCTGTGCATGATGATGTCATATGAAGAAGAAGGAACAAATTATAAAGAAAAAATATCAAATGTACAATAAGGTCAATAATCAAGAACTTAATAGAATTCTTAAATAAAGGAAAAAGATCCCTTAGCCAGAGAAATGAGGTCTGCAAAACTCATGGCTGAGTCCACACAGACTTTGGTGAGGTTCACTCAGCTCAGAATGGCTCTTGACTGACCCTCAGATGGAAGGCATAATGTTACATGGTTTTAGCATGTTAGAAACAGTACATGAAAGAGGAGAAGGCTTCATGAACCTGACACACTCACAATTAAAGCAGTGGCTTAGAGCCTGAATGGAAACCTACTGTATTATAACATGATATGATAAATGATGTTCATTGTAAAGTTCCCTTCATTGGGTGAGGACCAAATGAGGTACTATTATTTTGAAACTTTAAGGATCACAGTTCACCATTTCTTTTAATATGCAAAGCAATTCTGTGTGGTCAGTAGATTCTCAGGACTTTACAAGTGAGCTCATGGATGCTCAAAGTGCTTGTGCCACTTGCCCAAAATCACCAGTCAGTGACTAAGTTGCCATTTTGATGAATGTATGCCTAACTCCAAAAGCTGGCTCTCTCTCACACTGAGGCTAATGAAAGGAATTTATGGATGATATAGCTATCAGCTCTGTTCAAAACAAAAACTCTCCTGAGCAAGTAGAAATGTGCTTTAAAAATACTTGGCATCCTAAAGTCATGGGCTCCCTGTTGCCTGAATTCTCCAAGGGCAAGTAACTTCACGTGTCCATTAGGTTTTTAGATGAGACTCTTACGTTGGATGGGAAGAGAAAATAAATTACTGTCAATGGCAATATCCTATGAGTTTAGAACCCAGGTTCAAATGAAATTGTGGGTAGAAAAGTGCTGCAGATATTGTCAAGTGATATTCGGATGTTAGCATCTTTGTTACGTGTGCCAACATGGGCACATCAATGACCCTATTCTACCACAGGCTGAATAATCTGATACTTGAGTATTATAATGAAATAAGCCTGAACTTCCCTACCCACTCTCATTCTATCCCTCTGTTTCTACCTAGGTTGAAATGCATGTCGTTTCTTTGAATGACCAACAAAATTAGGCATTTTCTCCAGAAGGCACTATTGAAATGGACACATATGCCAGGATGAAGATTGTAGAAACTCAAACGGCTTCTCTCACTGTTCTGAGTTATCATATTCACTTAGATGAAACTGTTTAACAGACTACCTAGCGGTCCCTTGGGGAGGTGGAGACATGTGGACAAATCATCTTTGATTGGAAGTGACATGAAAATGTGGCAGAAAGAGTTTTACATTATTAATTTATGTTTTCTCTGTCTTTCCCATGTCCTTTGACCCCACTCAAGCAGGCAACAGGCTCAGACCAAGAGAGATTTGTGATAAGAGTATACTCTTGGCTTTTATAGCCAAGAGTATAAACTCATTAATAATACTAGGCCTTGAGGTAAGAGGGATATCCATCATTAAAAGAGATTTTCCTGGCTGGAAGGGAATTGGTAGGAAAAAAAGTCACATGGTTCTACGTACTGAGGATACATGCACCCTACTTCCTGTGACATCAGATAAAAGGCAAAAATTCAGTGACTGACCACATAGTGTCTCAGAAAGGCTAGGGCCCAGGGCTCACAATCTTACCAAAGATTCCTTAAATGGACTGTGGGCAGTGGAAGCCAGGACCATGTACTTCTCAACAGAACCAGTGTATGGGTACTTGAAGAGGTCACAGGAAGCCTCAAGAATGTGTAGCTCAATTTTCCAAAGGAAAAGGTCAAAGCTCAAAAGGCAGAAACTTCTGTTGCTCTAACATCAAAGGATATGAAAAATCTTTTGTTCCTCTAACAAGAAAGGAGATGGAGACGCACATCCACTCCAGAATTTAAAGCCTAAAAGCAGGCAGAGAAACCTCATGGAGAGTCAAAGTGGAGGCACCAACTGTGGTAAGAAAATCCAAGGAAAGTCAGGACTTCCTAAAAGGACAAGAGTCCTTAGATGACAAGCCCTGAATAACGAATAAACCTGGATCCAAAAGGAGCTGAGTGCTGCCACAGAGAGAGAAAACCCTCAGAGGGAGAGGGCATCCTGCGTCTACTATCCCAGCCTCATATGGTTCCCAAACAGCAGCCTTACCTGTGAGATTCAAATTCTTACATGTTTTCATGGCAAATCCTAATTTTACCATCTCCCAAAAGGCCAAGCAGAGCCTAATTTAGTGTGACACTTTCATGTCCAAACTACTTTTACTCCTCAGAGTGAACTGAGTCTGAACATCAAAATGAAATTTCAAATACATTAGTTGTTTTTTTTTTTTCCTTAAGCCCTGAAACTTTTGCTAGAAAATCCATGGCACTATGAAAGAATTTCTGCCTTCTAGAAAAAATACTATATTTCCCTCTATGGGTATGAAAACTTCACCCATAAAATAAACTCCAGCCAATAGCCTCTGGGCAACTGAAATCCTGGGTTTTCTGTTTGTGTATCTGGAACATGGATTTTCTTCCCTTTATCGTGTTGTGGTAGAGAGTCTCCAAAAATGGCTCCCATCAATTCCCCTTCTCCCTCTATACATAGCCTGTGCCTTCATCAAGAGGGAAAGTCCATTTCAATCATTCTCTTTGAATCTGGGCTGGCCTTGTAATTATCAGGATGTGTAGAACTGAGTTTGTTGAGTTCCAGTCCTCACTTTGAAGAGGTCTGGCAGCTTTCCCTTCTTTGCTCTCAAGGGAAGCCAACCTCCATGTCATAAAGAAGGTAGCAAGGTTATTAAGTGATAACACTCAGTGTAGAGAGAGAGAAAGAGAGAAGGAAGGAAAGGAGAAAAGAAAGGGAGAGAGAGTCAAAGAGAGACCATGTAGAGGTGCCAGACTCGTAAATGAATTAAGCATAGACCTTCCAGCCCAGTCCAGATAGAATGGAATGTAGTCAGATGAGTAACATAAGTGATGACATTTCACCAGAAGAACTATCCACTGAGACTTGTCTGAATTCCTGGCCATAAGAAGCAATAAATCTCTGTTATTTTATGCCATTTGAGAAAACCTAAGATATATGATGGGTAGAAGATTATGTTTTTAGATGAGTCTTCAAGAAATCAGATATGAAGGGTAACATATAAATAAGGGAGAGATTGAAGTTGGATATAAAGTGAAGAGAAGGTTATTTCTCATACAAGAAAGACTTGTTGGGCAGATAGATTCGCTATTGCTCAGTC
Source organism: Bubalus kerabau (assembly GCF_029407905.1). NCBI lineage: Eukaryota > Metazoa > Chordata > Mammalia > Artiodactyla > Bovidae > Bubalus > Bubalus kerabau. The sequence continues at coordinate 46,628,298 of NC_073630.1, read as the reverse complement.
CTTCAGTGAATACCTGTTGTGTTTCATTTATTTATTTTTCGGCTTTCTGGGTCTTCATTGCTGCACGGGCTTTTCTCCAGTTGCAGCAAATGGGTGCTACTCCCTAGTTGCAGTGCGAGGGCTTCCCATGGCAGTGGCTCCTCCTACTGCAGAGCACAGGCTCAAGGGCATGTGGCTCCGCGTTTGCAGCTCTCAGGCTCTAGAGCACAGGCTCAGCAGTTGCAGTGCACAGGCTTCATGGATCCATGGCATGTGGGATCTTCCTGGGCCAGGGTTCAAACCCATGTCTTCTGTGTTGGCATGCAGATTCTTTACCACTGAGCCACCAGGGAAATCCAGTGCTTGTAGTCTTTAGGACAAATATAATCTCTTTAGCTTTGCAAGTGAGACTCATCATCATCTAGCTCCTCCATTGCTCTACCTATGCAACCTCATTTCTAACCTCGACCTTATGTGTTCCCTTTAATACACCTGGCAATATTTTTTGCACTTTCTCCCCACCAATATATACACAAAGTATCTTGTTCTTTCACACATTAGTACCTTTTCAAAACCTACCTGGAATGCTTTCCATTACCCATGATATTCTTGTCTACCTGGTGAACTTCTCATCATGCTCCCAAATCCTACACTGATGTTACCATTTCTCTGATCATTTCCTCAATTTTGTCTTCACACCCATGCTAACAGAGAAGAAAAAATTCTATATTTACTTTAAAAATAACTACAGATCTCCATCTTCACACTTACCAGTGGTGTTGCATGGGTGCATACTAAGTTGCTTCACTTGTGTTCGACCCTTTGCGACTCTATGGACTGTAACCAGCCTGGCTCCTCTGTCCATTTGATTATCCAGGCAAGAATACTGCAGTGGGTTTCCATGCCCTCCTCCACGGGATCTTCTCGATCTTGGGGTGAAACCTGCATCTCTTGTGTTGGCAGGCATGTTCCTTATCACTAGCGCCACCTGGGAAGCCTACCAATGTTGTTATATTTGACTATCTTCTCTATCTCCCACTTGGAAGATAGGTTACTTTCAATTTTTGACAAATATATTTATTAGGTGCCTGCTTTTCTCAGACTATATCATTTAATAAGCAAAGATCCCTTTCTACTAGAGGTTATATTCTAGTGTAAGAAGACACAATAAACAATAAACATAATAAATATATAAATTTTGTAATATGCTAAAAAGTACAAGGTAAAGGAAATCAAGAATACCAAAGTTATCTAATGCAACATTGTAAATCAACTATACTTCAATAAAAATTAATTAAAGAAAAGAATGTCAGGGTTAAGGGAGAAGAGAAGAACTGATTTCAATCCTAAACAAGACAGTCAGTGGTCATTAAGAAGGTGAGATTTAAGCAAAGCCTTTTTGCCCTAAAAGCTCTTGAGAGTCCCTTGGACAGACACTAAGGCGGTCAAACCAGTCAATGCTAAAGGAAATCAGCCCTGAATATTCATTGGAAGGACTGATGCCAAAGCTGAAGTTCCAATTCTTTGACCATCTGATGTGAAGAGCCAATTCATTGGAAAAGACCCTGATGCTGGGAAAGATTGAGGGCAGGAGGAGAAGGGGACAACAGAGGATGAGATGGCTGGATGGCATCACCAACTCAATGGACATGGGTTTGAGTAAACTCCAGGAGTTGGTGCTGGACAGGGAGGCCTGGCTTGCTGCAGTCTGTGGAATTGCAAAGAGTCAGACATGATTGAGCGACTGAACAACAACAAGAAAAGTCTTGAAGAAGGTGAGAGTCAGTTGTTCACATATTGAGGAAAGAGCCAAGAAAAGAGCACAAAGTTGGGAGTGGAGTTGTATTGTCTGGGAGAAAGAAGAAAGAGATGAACTCTGCAAGTAAACAGAGAACTGGGCCTTATAGGACCTTATATCCTTTGCATGGGCTTTAGTCTAGACTTGGGTAAAATGAGAAGACAAGGCAGAGTATTTTGCAGAGGAGCAGTATGACGTGACTTGTGTCCTAAAAAGATGTCTCTGTGTGCAGACATCTTTAGGAGCAAGTGTAGAATTAGAGAAACAAGTTAGGAGGTTACTGCAGCAATCTAGGTAGGAGGAGTAAAAGAAAGCATAAAGAAAGGAAGAGGAGTAGAGGAGAAGGCAGAAAGTGTATAAAAAGTTATAAAGAAGAGAAATAATTAAATGGAAACAGAAAGAAAGAAACAAAGCCTCCATGGGCAAACTCTGAACCATTGGCTAATCCATCAGTATGATATTCTATCACTTCAGACTCAGGAGTGTGTGGTTTACTGGTCTGTTACTAATCTAAGGGTATTTACTGCTGGCTGAGCTATCCACCTGTAGGTGTGTCTGCTTCTTGAACAACGAAATCAGCCTCTGGGACAATAGTCTAAAAGGAATTAGGATAAAGTCTTGTGGAAATCAAGCACCTGGCCTAAATATAGTGTCCTGCTTCTCTCCTCAATTTATCTTTGCCTTGTTTTCTTGTGAATCTGTGTTTGGGGGAAAATTCTATCTGTCTTTGCTTCAAGAAAATGTTTATGTTCTCTTAGCTTAGTAGGATGCTGAGAAATGGAGTGATTCAACAGTGATTCAAGGTATGACAGGAGGAGCTAAAAAACAAGATGGTACAAATCTCATTTGGGAAGCAAATTGGTCTCCTGCCTTGAGAAAACTATTTTAATTGAAGTAATATTTTTAAATCATTGGAAAAAGCTTGTTTTAAAATTGTAACTTGTACTATTTTAATAACATAACTATTTTCTACATACACTTTCTTGTAAGACACCAGCTTGATTTTTAGCTACAGGAGAATAACTCTCCATGTTTCTGTAGGTCTTTATCTGCTTCCTATTTTCTACCTAGTAGGCATTTCATCACAATGTTGTTCTGCTCTGACAAACTTTGCTAGGCTATTTAATAATTGCTCTTCCTGTGTTAGAAGTTGTTATATTGATCACTTCAAGAGATAATATTTACTTTTTGGTCCGTATTTATTTGTTCAGTGCATTTCTAATGCAGTCATAGCAATTACCAGAGTTAATTCTGGAAAGTTGAGCAATCCCAGTCCTTGGTTCCTATCCATAGGTTTTCCTTCACCTTTACAAATAATGATTTATGCAAAGTCACCAAGACAGCTATTGCTTCAATGCAAGGTTTATTATCTCCAAGATGAACAGATAAGTCATTAAGCACTCATGGACGGATTAGTGTAGAGAAAGATTACCACAGTGTGATTTTCTGGTTACGTGGTTCAATACAATGATGGTTTAAGGAAGTAAAAGCCAATTTCAGCACTGCCATTGTAGAGCTGTGTGTATCAATAGGCAGTTATAAAACTGTGACTGATGGGAACTTCCCCACCATAGAAGTTCCTTCCACCACATATCCACTAAGTGAGCCACATGGATGAAGAACTTCTAAGCAGTGTGACTGATTTCCCAACTTTATTTTCTGATATATTTCTTATATAGGAGCCAAGGCTAGAGAGTAATAAGAGATTTCACAAGAGCCTTGTGCAATTAGCCTTATTATTTTATAGCCACATTTTATATGTGTTTCTTTGGGCACAGTATATTTGTATGTGTGTGAGTCTGTGATTGTGTCTGTTGTTCTAGAACAGCTAAGACCTTTTTATCTATATTCCTAATCGGACATGACTAAAGTGACTTAGCATGCAGGCATGCATTGGAGACGGAAATGGCAACCCACTCCAGTGTTCTTGCCTGGAGAATCCCAGGGACAGAGGAGCCTGGTAGGCTGCCATCTATGGGATCTCATGGAGTTGGACACGACTGAAGCGACTTAGCAGCAGCAGCAGCAATGAATCTCAAAGTGGATGGGGTGTATGGATGGATGATAAGTGAATGAATGAATGACTCAGCATTAAATGTGTATTACTAATCAGTCTCCATGTCTCTCTTTCCTTCCCCTCCACTGTATTCTAAACAATGATGCAACTTAATCATGCCCTTATCAAAAGATATTTAAAATCCCTCATTTTTCTCAGAACAAAGCTCTATCATGTTAGAATGATATTAAAGCTCATCTGTGGTCTGGGGCCAACCTCCTTCTTCAACTTAATTTCCTACGTTTTCACCACAAAAGTTCTCCAAGTCAGTCAGACTAGCCCAACATCTCTCTATCAGGCCATATGGATCTCCACCTTTCTAACTTTACCTCACTCCCCAGTGCACCCCACTTCACCTTCAGCTTTCCTAAAACCTTAATGGCATACAATACAAATAGTAACAACAACAGCAATCACAAGAATAACAACAAAAATAGTAGGTAGTGGTGGTGGTGGGGTTAGTACTGGTAGTGGCAATAGTAGAACTGATGTCTGCACAGTTAGTACAGATGCATAAGGAACACGGATTTAAGGCCAGACACCTGGGTTTTAGTCACAATTCCAAATTGTGTGGGTTAAGGCAAGTCATTTAATCACTCTGAACTTTGTATTCATATTTTTAAAATGAGAATAATAATACATGACATCACGGTGTTGCTGTCAAGATGAAAAGAGTAAACACATGTAAATAGTGCTCAGATGGTAAACGCACAACCAAATTATCTCCATTCACAGAGCGTTTAACATATATCAGGAAGTATGCTATTTTTTTTTTTAATGTCTGTCTTAATTTTGTCAAAAAGACCTGAGGTAGAACTAATTATTTTCTCCCCAGCTTACCCATGAGAAAGTTTAGGCTCAGAGTTACTTCTGAGAATAACTGAATCAGGTTACTTAACCCAAATTCACACAGCATGGAAGTGGTTGAGCTGTAATTCAAATCCAGGCAACAAAGTTCCAGAGCTTGGCGTTTAACCACTGTGAATTTATTTCTTCCAAGAGCCACAAAAAATCTTGCTCCCTCTATTGAGATTTCCTTGACCACTAAAGGCTTCAATAGTAGATAGCTTTTACTGTTTAGACATCTGTTTGATAGTGACATTATTTGAGTTTTCATGAAATACTAAGCATCTAACAAAACTGTATTAGCTCATTTAATTTGATATTTGTAATTTGATATTTCAAATCTCCTCTTTTATATTATCATGAAAATCATTTGCATGGTATTTAAGCGGCAGGCCTTGACTCCTATGTGCCTTTGTATATCCAGTGTATCATGCAAAATAGTCCTTAAACATAAATGTCATAAGCACTGTCACGTCATGTTTTGGGTGACAATGGTAATGACATTGATGATAGCTAAGCATATTATAAACATGTATAACAATTTTAGATTATATGAAGCAAGGCAAGCAATCCAGTGGGTTTTGGAAGGATAGAATGAAAACAATTTTGTTAGATGGCTCTACCACCAAACTAAGAGCTGGGATCCTTGTTTCAGATCCCTGCTTTGTCACAACGCTTTGTGTGATCTTGGATGGTGTCACTCACTGCTATGTTTATCATTTGAATTATCTGTAAAAATGTGTTAGCAAAATATTCAGCTGGTCAGCCTCACAGAGGTAATTAAGGTGCAAATACAACAACATATGTGAAGGAGTTCCCTAAATGTATACACAATGAACCCCTGACATGGATGAGGGTTTTAGCTGAAATGAGAGCTTCTTTATCCCAAATTGTGAACATCTCTATAGCATATATTTCTGCATAAAATGCATTCAATTACAACTATAAATTTAATTTGCTTCTTTAAAACCTTAATTAAAATTACTGGGCATGTAACAATAAAAGGAAAACAACAGAGCTACCTTGAGCTGTGATTTATGGGTAGTCCATCAGGTTCACTATCCAACTAATCCTCACCATTTAAAGTATGCTCTAAGGACCAGTATCATCAGCATCCCTTGAGAAAATGCAGACTCTCAGGCCTCTCTGTGGACCTAGTAAGTCAAGATATGAATTTTCATAAAATCCTTTGGTGATGTATATATAGAGTAAATGTAAGTCACTGACATGAGTGCCTCAACCCTACACATTTGCCTTCAGTGATAGCTGATTTGAACTCAACACCAGAAAAAAAAAAATGAGTTATTACTGCATTCAGCTATTACTACATTCAGAGATACCCACTACATTCAGAGATAACATTCAGAGATACCCAACATGTCAAAGCTTAAGTCCCAGGATTCCCAAAGGTTGTAGGTAATGGAATGTACACTGAAAACATGCAGTCACTACCAGTAATGAGGTAGGTAAGTACCAGGTCTACCAAGTGGTTCTGCTTGAAAAAAAAAAAAAAAAAAAAAACAAACAGGGGCTAGTCTTAGATTCAAAGATTAAAAATTCTTTTATCTTCTTCTGGGAATAACTCATCTATAAGCACCTAGAGCCATGTGAAGAAAAAGGAGCACTTAGCTGGTGAGTGCAGGATGTACAGATGGCCAGGTTTCTCTTTGAAAATAAAAGGTTTTTACCCAAATGAAGGTCATGGCACGTCTTGGTGAGTCACTGACCTACCGTGTCCAGAGGGGTTCAATTTCTACACACATTTTTAAGACTATTGTCCACACCTGTACAATCAGAATGAGCTACTGAAGTGCATTTTAATTCACTAAATAATTCACATTTTTGAGGCACAGTTATTGTCAACAATCCTCTTGTTGTTTAGTTGCTAAGGCATGTCCAACTCTTTGTGACCCCGTGGACTGTAGTACACTAGGCTCCTCAGTCCTCCACTGTCTTCCAGAATTTGCTCAAACTCATGTCCATTGAGTCAGTGATAATATCTAACCATCTCATTCTCTACAGCCCCCTTCTCCTTTTGCCTTCAATCTTACCCAGCATCAGTCTTTTCCAAAGAGTTGGCTCTTCACATCAGGTGGCCAAAGTATTCCAGGTGGTTCAGTAGTAAAGAATCTGCCTACAATTCAGGAGACCTGGGTTTGACCCCTGGGTGGGGAAGGTTTCCTAGAGAAGGGCATGGCTACACACTGCAGTATTCTTGCCTAGGAAATCCCATGGACAGATGAGCCTGGTGGGCTACAGTTCATGAGTCACAAAAAGAGTCAGACCCCATATAAAACTGGAGCATAGAGGCTCATTAGGGCTTCCCTGGTGGCTCAGGTGATAAAGAATCTGCCTGCAATGCAGGAGACCCTGGTTCAATTCCTCAGTCAGGAAGATCCCCTAGAGAAGGGATAGGCTACCCACTCCAGTATTCTTGGGCTTCCCTGGTGGCTCAGGTGGTATAGAATCCACCTGCAATGCAGGAGACCTGTTTAATCCCTGGGTTGGGAAGATTCAGGGCATGGCAGCTCACTCCAATATTCTTGCCTGAAGAATCCCCATGGACAGAGGAGCCTGGTGGGCTACATTCCATGGGATCACAAAGAGTCAGATACCACTGAGCAACTAAGCACAATAAGAGGCTCATTACCATTTTACCAAAGCAGAAATTATATTACTTCAATATTGTCCCCTGAGAAACAGAGCACAGATCAAAAAACAATTTTAAATATTTAGCTTTATTCTCCATTTGGCAAGTTAATATTTTTCTTTGGGCTGCACTGGGTCTTCATTGCTGCATGCAGGCTTTCTCTAGTTGTGGCAAGTGGGCACTACTCTTCCGTGTGGCGTGTGGGCTTCTCATTGTAGTGGCTTCTCTTGTAGATCACAGCCGCTAGACACGTGGGCTTCAGCAGTTGCAGCATGCTGGCTCCGTAGTCATGGTGTGTGACTTTAGGATAAGCAGGCTTCAGTGCTTGCAGCACTCAGGCTCAGCAGTTGCGCCTCATGGGCTTGACTGCCCTGCAGCATATGGAATCTTCCCAGACCAGGGGTTGAACTCATATCCCCTGCAAAGTCAGTCAAATTCTTATCCACCGCACTGCCAGGGAAGTACTTTAATCATTTTTCAAAGGAATGTTTACTTGGGGTCCCAATGGGTGTTTAAGGGTGGTTAAGTCTACAGGAACCATGAAATGGAGTATAGAGGCAATTATCTGGTGTAATTTGGAATAATTTGCTTTCACCTGAATTGTAATTGAGACAAGAATGGGAATGAGAGTTCCAGAAGATCATGGAATTTGTCTGTGTTTCTCACTCACATATCTCAAGTTTCCTGAGAGCATGGATTTTGTTCAGTTCTACTATGCCCAAGCTCCCAGAAACAGATACACAGTAGGTGATCAATAAATGTTCTCTGAAAAAAAAAAAATTCTGAATTCTTTGAGTCTCTAATTTTATTATGGAAGAATAGAATATTTGGTGATATACCATAAATACTTCACAAGATTTTCATAGGTGAAGAATGAAGGCAGCTAATTGATTTTTCCATGTAGTTACCATTTACAATTGTCTTTTTATTTCATTGGATTTTCTGACTATTAGGCCAAATCAGTTCCAGCTATCAAGAATTTAATATCATGAGAGACAACATGAAAATAAGTGAAAGAATACAGATAATGAATCTGGTGTGAGTTCTAACTCTAACGGTTACCAGGCACAAAACCTGGGGCAAGTTAAAAAATAGGGATGATAATATTTTCTTCACAAGAATATAGAACTTCAGTGTGATAATATCACTGAAAGCACTTAGCCTGGCATTCAAATATATCAGTTATTATTATCACTAATAATAAAATTATTCATGCAAACACAATTTGGATGCTACAGATCAATGAGTATATGTCCCTAGGGCTTCCCTTGTGGCTCAGCTGGTAAAGAATCCACCTGCAATGCAAGAGATCTGGGTTGATCCCTGGGTTCGGAAGATCCCCTGAAGAAGGGAAAGGCTATCCACTCCAGTATTCTGGCCTGGAGAATTCCATGGACTTGATAGGCCATGAGGTCGAAAAAAGTTGGACATGACTGAGCGACTTTCACTTTCTCTCTTAGACTATGGTGCAAATTAGAAAGAATTAGAAGTGGATAAAAAGGCAGTGAAAATCTTTCAAGATGGGCAAGGAGAAAGGATTTTACTGAAAGCAGTAAGTTACCTTTCTACCTGAGTTGACTTATCCAGCTTTACAAGGAAATTCTAAGGTCGTTAGACTTCACATATCCTAGTCATCCTGAAAGACTTGCTTTGATATTTTCTCCTTGGCCACAATGAATAATTTTCACTGCATTTTCTGCTGAACTTTGTTTGTGGTATTTTGACACAGATACAGATATGAAGGAAAAATCAATCTCAGGAGAAGGTTTTTATGATACTAAACTTTTCTACAAAATTCTACAAAATGAAGGCTATTTGCACTTGAAATAAAGATCATAGTTATGCCTGGAGCTTAACCTTTCTGGCTGCTCAATATTATCATAACCTGGGGGATATTGTAGACTATCTATAACCATCAGACTTTCAGCAAAATGTGAATTCATTCGCTCATTGACTCATTCATTCATCCATTCATCCAGCAAACATATATTAAGCATTTACTACGTTTCTAGTTCTGTGCTGACTGCTGGTGATGGAGAGATTACTGAGACTTCCTTCCTCCTCTCTCAAAAAAACTGACTAGACAACTACCCTATTATAATACACAGTTACACTTCTTACACAAGAGGTAATCATTGTGCGTGTGCGTGCATTCAGTCATGTCTGACTCTTTGCAACCCCATTGACTGTAGCCCACCAGGCTCCTTTCTATGCAATTTCCCAGGCAAGAATACTGGAGTGGGTTGCCATTTCTTATTCCAAGGTATCTTCCCAACCCAGGGATCAAACCCAGGTCTCTTGCATCTCTTGCATTGGCATGTGGATACTTTACCACTGCTGCCACCTGTGAAGCCCCAGAGGTGCTTATCCCAGAGGTGCTTTCTCATAGATACCTGAGAAAACACAAAGGGAAGTCCCCTAAACCAGAATGAATCTGTCCCAATTGGGAATATTGGTTTTTGAGTGGGCTATTCCTAACCCACAAGTGAAAGAGGAGAGTGAAAAAGTTGGCTTAAAGCTCAACATTCAGAAAACGAAGATCATGGCATCTGGTCCCATCACTTCATGGGAAATCGATGGGGAAACAGTGGAAACAGTGCCAGACTTCATTTTTGGGGGCTCCAAAATCACTGCAGATGGTGATTGCAGCCATGAAATTAAAAGACGCTTACTCCTTGGAAGGAAAGTTATGACCAAGCTAGATAGCATATTCAAAAGCAGAGACAGTACTTTGCCAACAAAGGTCCATCTAGTCAAGGCTATGGTTTTTCCTGTGGTCATGTATGGATGTGAGAGTTGGACTGTGAAGAAAGCTGAGCGCCAAAGAATTGATGCTTTTGAACTGTGGTGTTGGGGAAGACTCTTGAGAGTCCTTTGAACTGCAAGGAGATCCAATCAGTCCATTCTAAAGGAGATCAGTCCTGGGATTTCTTTGGAAGGAATGATGCTAAAGCTGAAACTCCAGTACTTTGGCCACCTCATGCGAAGAGTTGACTCATTGGAAAAGACTCTGATGCTGGGAGGGGTTGGGGGCAGGAGAAGAAGGGGACGACGGATGAGATGGCTGGGTGGCATCACCGATTCGATGGACATGCGTTTGAGTGAACTCTGGGAGTTGGTGATGGACAGGGAGGCCTGGCATTCTGCAGTTCACGAGGTCTCAAAGGGTCAGACACAACTGAGTGACTGAACTGAACTGAACTGAACAGTCCTGACTCCTCTGGACATCAAATGAGGTAGAGTGATTTAAGGGGACTTTGGTTTGTGAGCAACACAGTTTTGGACAGTGACTTGAGGAGGTAATGAAAGGGCAAGAAGGAGTTGACTTCCCCAGTGAAGTTGCAATAAGCTAGAGTCCCATGTTCTGTACCCCCATCTCCCCTTGCCATGCTTTTAGGCATCCATCACAGAAGAAAATTTAAAGTACTTACTCATCAATCACACTTCATTTATAGATGAATAAGGCTCTAAATAATTGACTGGTTAAGATCACAGAGCCATTCAGTGGGAGAAAAAAAATTAGAAGCCTCTGAGTTTCTGGGGTCTCTGATAAATATCCTGCTCCCAGGCTTATGGAATCCATGGCCCTAACTTCCTGGCTCAACAGACTCTTTGAGGAGAAGGTGACTTTTCATCACTCTGGGACTCACACTGAACACATGGCTTTCTTCTCAGCCCTCACCTCAGTCTGGTTAGCTGAGGAGTTCCTCCATTTTGTAAGTATACCAAGAATAGGGCATTGGTCTGTAGGTAGATGGACTAATGTAGACATTCCTTCACCAAACTACAAACACAAACTCTTAAAGGACAGTATAGATTCTCTCCTAGTTGTTTTGTTGTTGTTTGGTGTTTTATTTTAATACCTCCAGCACCTAGCCCGTTTCAGGAATCCATTGTTGAAAAAATTCAATGAATGCTTTCATCTACATTTCGTTACTGATTCCCTCAGTCTCCTGGGTTCAGCCCATGATATATAGCACCCTCAAAATTTCTAGAACGACCCCGTCCCCAGTATTTCACACAACTTGGTTTGAACTCCCTCTACTGGTGAAGAGAGTAAAAATCCCTGTGACTCCTAATGTACCTTACAACACTTACTGAGAAAAACAGAATGCTACCAATGCAGGGAAAAAAGTCTAAAATGGACAGCATTTCCTGAGGGAGCATTAGACTTCATCTTTAAGAGATCATTGCTTTCTGCAAGGAAAACTATAAAAAAGAGTGAACCTTATCATCAGTTTCACTGTAGTTGAGTCTGGGAGTAAAAAGCAAGAGATTGAGAAAACTCCTGGGCCGAGATAGGAGGATGACTAATGAACTAGAAGATATCTGGGGTGTGTAATCCTTAATTGCACATTTCATTGCTTTTACTATTTTCTCTTATGACTTTATAGCTGGCTAACCATGTTTTCCAAGAGCCAATACATAGCAGTAAGAATTTGTTGAAGAAAATAAAAAGAAACCTCTTAACTTCTTTGGAAACTTTTTTCCCTTTAATAGATTTTCACCTTTCTCCCCTAAAGCAGCAATTCTTTCAAAAACAAGCACACTACATTTATTTTAGAAACGCATAGGGAACTTTTTAATATCTCACACTCATTTTCTCCTTACCTTCTTAAGTATTTGTCTTCTTTATATTTCAATATAAGGCAATGTCATGAGTCATAAGGCTGATATCTAATTATTACAAGTGACATAATTGGAAGTAATGGAAACTTATTTCTCTCTCAGAGTGTTGAGGAAATTCAAGCATTTTCTATGTGGTGAACAGTTACTGGTTTTGAGGCATGTAAAATTTGGCAGGTCTGCATTCCACTCAAGAAGTTCTCAATTAGATGAGGCTAGTTGAAGTACAAAAACTCATATAGTCTAAATTCACTCCTACAAACTTAAATGGAAAAGAAAACAAAATGGAAGGTCACAACATTTGTTTAGTGTTCAATATGCATGAAAGATTCTCATGAATGTATCTCATATTTATGTCAATTTATCTTCATGAAAACCCTGTAAGACTTCTTTTGGTTTAACAAAAGAGAGAATAGGCTTAGAGAGGCTAGGGAACTTGCCTAAGGTCACACAGAATAATAATAAGAAAGCCAGAATAATAATTCAACTCTGTTAACATTGATGCAGAGAATGGAATAGTTATTGCCAGTGGCTAGGGTGGGGGAAAAGGGAACGGAGAGGTATTATTCAAAGGATATGAAGTAACTGTATCTATACTGTAGAGATACAGTATATCTCTAGGACTTATCTTGTATAGTGAATAAGTCCTAGAGAACTAATGTATCGCATAGTGCATACAGTTAACAAATTACTATTGTATACTTATAATTTTGCTAAGAGGCTAAATCTTATCTTGTGCTCTTATCACAAAAAATATTAATACTAATTTATAGGAGGGTAGAAGAAATTTTTAGAAGGTAATGAATAAATTACATTATTTATTTATAAATTACTACAGCATAAATCATGATTATGACTTCAGGGAAGCATACTTACCTCCAAAGGCATCAAATTGCATATATTAAGCATTACAGCTTTTTTTATGTCAATGATAACTCAATAAGGTATTTTTTGCTATTGCTATTGCTAAGTCACTTCAGTCATGTCCAACTCTGTGCAACCCCATTGACGGCAGCCCACCAGGCTTCCCCATCCCTGGGATTCTCCAGGCAAGAACACTGGAGTGGGTTGCCATTTCCTTCTCCAATGCATGAAAGTGAAAAGTCAAAGTGAAGTCACTCAGTCGTGTCCAACTCTCAGCGACCCTATGGACTGCAGCCTTCCAGGCTCCTCCATCCATGGGATTTTTCAGGCAAGAGTACTGGAGTGGGCTGCTATTGCCTTCTCCAAGGTATTTTTAGTGTATGACAATTATACCATTCTCATTAAATATTTTCTGTTTTGCACAAGTCATTTTTCCTTAAAAGTTATCTCTGTAAACAAACCAAAAAAGCCCTTTATTTTTAAGTTGTCTAAAAAAACAATAGTATGACACATCAAATAAATGTGTTAACAATGACTTCTCATAAATCTCAACTTTAAAAAAATGGGTACTGTAGAAGTAATGCCTGTTCATCCTTTCTTGCTCAATGCAAAAGTTCTCCTAATGTTTCTGGGCAGGTGCTTATAATTTGCTCTTCTTCCTGTAGGTAATATGCACCCTAAAGTATTTTATCTCCAAAAAAAGAATTCAAATCCCCTGGACTCTAACACCTCCTGATACTGGTTAAAGAAGAGGTAAAATGAATTTTTGGCACCCCTTCTTTCTAGTCATTTTAGTGATAGGAAAGAGTAAGGACCATAAAATCTTAAAATTTGTTTGTGTCAAGTCTAAAGGAAACCCATCCTGACAGTCTCTGTTTAGAGCATGGATGACCTTTTGCTTCACTTATCTGATATTTCAGCTGAAGTACTTTGAAGATCTGAATCATCTCAGAAAGTGATCCAATTCTGTTTCAGCAAGCACCAGCTGTGTCCACATATGGTGACCGAATTGAACTAAGACTTTAAATAGAGTCAAGTTGGTAAGCCGAACTGCCCAAATGATCCATTGCACCAGTAAACACAGCAGTGAAATGCATCCTGGCTCAAGTGGTCAACACCACCCTTTAGTCCTATTCTTAATTGAGGAGATAGTGTATCATTATACTATTTTAGAACATACATTTAAAAATATCCATTCTGGTCACTGAGAAAATGTTTCCTTCTGAGACTCTATTTGAAAAGTATGCTGAACATTCCCAGAACTTCTGAATAAGTAATAACAATAAAATTGTTTCTTACATATATGAATAAATGTGTTATATTCTCTGGCACTGCTGTCTTATTTGAACCTTACAACCACCAATTAGCTGAAGAAAACTGAGATTCAGAGAAGTGAAATGAGTCACCCTGCAAAGTCCAGTTGTTTGAATCTAAGTCTAGGACTCTTTCCACTGAGCCTGTTACCAACTAGAATGTTACAACTGGACATTCAAGGTCCTCACAGACCTTCCCACAGCTTGTATCCAGACAGGACTTCTTTAGTCTACCACTTCTTCCTCCATCAATTCTGACGAGGCAGAGGAAGGAAAATGAGAGGGTAAGAGGATTGGCATCAGGTAGGAAAACTTCCCCCTTTCTTCTTCACCTTTAGGACCAAGTTCTTAGGGTGAAAGATTTCATCCATAGGAATCTGAAGCACAAAAGGTGAAACCACCTACAAAGGAAAAAATAAATAACCAAAGACCCAACCTCTTGTCTAAAGAGGGTGAGGTTGTTGTGCTCTGGTGCCATTTCCCCTCTCACCACAGGATCCTTGAACAGGTGCCAACTTCCATTTGGGAAATGCTCACCTTCACCACCTTCTCTGGGCCGACAAATACCTATGGTTTCTTTAGATCTCAGCTCCATAGCAATTTCTACAGAAAAGCCTTTCCTGGTCCTCCATGGTCGGTCAAATCTCACTTCTCTAAGCTCTCCTGACACCGTACACCTGTCTTCCTGGCACTTGTCATGATTATAATTTTATATTTCTACTAATGTGATTTACAGATTAATGTCAGCTTTCTCTCCTGGATTACAGTATCCATCAGAGACCCATGTGTTTCTTTAGTGTCTATTATAATATCTGGTATATAGCAGATGTCTATAAATATATGCTGATATATTCAGTGAATGAATGAATGAATGAACCAAGAGAATATGGAAGAAGAAAAAGACGTGCATCCTATGGTCAGATATAAAGCTAACTGAAGAATTTTCAATTATACAGCAGTTTGAAGCTTACCTGAATGAATGCAATGAATTATTTTAGTTGTTATTATTATATTACCATTTTGACATAATTTTATAGTTCTTTTTGTTTTTTAGGGGGTAGGGTAGAAGGAAAGTTTGAGGTGAGTAGAGAAAGCAATAAAAAGGGAAATTATTTAATGTAATACTTCTGGATTTCTGTCCTAATAAATTGATAGGTTGTCAGTACAATGAAGCACTATTTAAGGATTGCATTCCTTACCATTTACCCAGAACAAAAAATCCAAATAAAGTGTATTTCTAATTTACTCTTCAAATCCTTTAAATAGCATGACTTTGAACTCTGAAAGAATTTCTACAATCCAATTCACTTTCATCATCAGGCCCTATACTCAGTGTTTAAACATTTCATTCTCAATGCTATTGTATTACAGTTCACAACAGAAATGTTTAATTCCCCCAAACACCTGTTTTTGCTCAAACAAAACAAAAACCATCAATATAGTTCAAGTTCGGTAAATCCTATCTACAATCCCCATTATTTTCATTGGGAAATAATAACAATTCCTGAACCTGAGAATTGAATACTCCATTCCACTTCTGTAAAGATTTTCATCAGCAAAACCCAGAGCACTCAAGTATACAATGATGAGATTAGAGTCTGCTGAAACTATTGCATTGTTGGAGCTCTCAGATAGCACTCATTTGACAATCTCTGTGTTTTAAACCTAATGAAGTTGTGGCCAGAATATATGCAAATTAAACTCTGTTGAGAAATACCGCATAGTTCACATGATCAGAAACCCTCATGTGGAAATGTATCATGCCTTCGGCTTGGGGTAGCTAATTATTCCTGGGAAAGGGAGGGGTGGTAGTCAGAGAAAGAAGTGCAGGTGAAGAAACGGGACACCTGGAAAAAGCAGAGAGTCAACAGAGATAAAATGGGGCACTTGACGGCTGAGATGGAGAAACAGAAAAGCCAAAGTCGCCCCAGCCTAACTCCCAGCTGTAAAAAAATCCCAGGATCAGATGAAAAACATCATTAATTTCAATGTAATTAAATATCATTAATAAGATGCTCTGGAGTGTGTGCTGCTTAGAGATAATGGAAGCCCCTGGGCATGACCTATGGGGAGGATATATCTCAGGATCACACAGGCTCTGGCTTCCACGCAAAGCTTGGAAAGTAAAAGTTGTGCAGTTAGTTAACTTTGTTTATTGACTTCACAGCTCTTTCAACAACACCGCCTCCAATAAAAGAGATCAGAGAAGATGGTGCATGGCAGCCATAAAATTTATCTTCGTCGAATCAATAGAAAGAAATGCACTTCTTAAAGCCAACCCAGGCAAACAGCTCACCTTAACGAAAACCCCTATGGATAAGTACATGGTAGGAATGTCTTTATAAGTGGAAGAGCGTCTTACAGGGGTTTAGGTTCTACACTTGACTTATAAAATCATGTATAATCAAAACAGTTCTAGTTTTCCTGGCTTGGTGAGATGCTAACACATGCCTGTGAGAGATACTGAGGGCTGTGAGGTTGCCCCTCTTCCCTCCATGAATGCGAGACTTAGTAATGACCCCCTTGGGCTGGAGAGTGATGTACATCACACAAGCCCAGTCTGGGAGAGCAAGAAGAGTCACACTCCATGTGGAAATTTATTTTCTTCCTAATTCTTTTCCTCCCTTCCACTCTTTCTCTATCTCTATCAATAAATAAAGAAATTTATGAACATCCGATGCTATTACACTATACTCTTTCCTCTATCTGGAAGATCATTTCTCTCATCTGTGCTCTCACACTCCACTCCCTATACAGCCCACTCATATCCAATACACCCTTGGAGACTCCACTCATGATGATTTCCCTGACTCTCCAAGTCTAATTTACCTGGTCCTCTTCTGGGTTCTTGGAATCCTTTGTGCCCATCTATGCAATCATTTATCATGTCTAGAGTAATAATTGGTTTACATCGCTCCAGCTGCACAAGATGAGGAGTTCAGCAGTCTTGTCATATGTCTCTTTGTATCATTAACAATGAAAACAGTGCATGGCATCAGGGAGTTATTCAGCAAATAAGAAATGGAGGAAGAGAGGAAGAAAGGAAGGAAGGAAGAATGCACTGTGTGACTAGAGCAATTTTTTACCCCAATGGGCATCAATTTCCTCATCTGGAAAGTGACGGGGTGGCTATTTCCAACTTTGGAGATGAGTATTCTATGATTTTAGACTTGGAACAACCTCACAGAGACCTACCACTAGGCCAAAAAGAAGCAATTAAAGGAAATACTTAAGAAATAAGCTTTAAAAATAATCCAATCAGCAGAATGCATCTCAAAATATGTGCACAGCTCTGAGCCACTGTCTTGAACAGTTGGAAAGTAGCATGTTCAGCAGTGAAAAAAATCTCAAGGGACTTGGCCAATATGAACTCACAGATGTTCCTGTTGAAGTCAGCTGATGAGTTTCCTTCAAAGCCATGGTTAAGTGGAGTCCTCAGTTCACCTCCAGGGCACAGCCCACTCAGTCTCTGCACCTTTGGATTATAAAAAAAAAAAAAAAAAAAGAGAGAGAGAGAGAGGAAGAGAGGTAGAAGGGAAGGAGGAAAAAGTATCAGCTAACACAGAGAGCACAATTTGTATCTATTAATATGTGTTCTAAGAGCTGATGACATTTCTTTTTCTAAAGAAGAATCTTCATTTGAAGTAAGAGTGCCAAAGCAATAGATTTATTCATAAGTTTAAGGTTTCTCTTCACTTATCATTCTTCCCTCCATGCTAGAATAGCCCTACCACTATCCCCAGGCAGTGGGTGTAGAAAACACAAAAGTCATGGGTTTTCTTCTCAAGGGATTTTTAAATTGTACTTAGGGAGGTTAGAAGGATATGGAGAAAAAATTATTTGTTGAGTGTCGACTCTGCAGCAAAAGCTTTATATACAGTATCTCATTAATTTTAAGGTTGACAGGATCCCTTCCAGATACTGTCAGCATTTTACAAAGAAGAGGAAATGGAAGCAGAGGGATTTCAAATATGCTGCTTAGGTCATCCAATAAATAAGTGACAAAACTAGAATTTGAATCTCAGCCTTGTACTATGCAAAGCCACCAAAATTCCTCCTGACCTAGAACCCACAGGCTGAATCAGGGCTTCCCCAGTTACTCCAGAACTTTCTTCTGGATGCCAAGGGTTGTCAGTGAGTGGAGTGATACACTAAGATCTCAGAGAAGGCTAGTGGGCCCTGGAGAAGCATAAGTCCCTGGGTCCACAAGCGGCTTCATCTGTTTAACCCAGTGTTCCAAACGTATAAGGTATATATGTGCCATGATGTGAAAAAGTTTAGGAAACAATGCTCTAGCCTTGTCTTATGTTACCCTACACACGTGATGCTCCAGTAACACAAAGTAATATAGTAAACATAAATGTATGCTTATATCACACCTGTATGGATTTACTTATTGGTAAATACTGAAACATGATGCTGTGAAAGTGCTGCACTCAATATGCCAGCAAATTTGGAAAACTCAGCAGTGGTCACAGGACTGGAAAAGGTCAGTTTTCATTCCAATCCCAAAGAAAGGCAATGCCAAAGAATGCTCAAACTACCACATAATTGTACTCATCTTACACGCTAGTAAAGAAATGCTCAAAATTCAACAAGCCAGGCTTCAGCAATATGTGAACCGTGAACTTCCTGAGGTTCAAGCTGGTTTTAGAAAAGGCAGAGGAACCAGAGATCAAATTGCCAACATCCGCTGGATCATGGAAAAAGCAAGAGAGTTCCAGAAAGACATCTATTTCTGCTTTATTGGCTATGCCAAAGCCTTTGTGTGGATCACAATAAACTGTGGAAAATTCTGAAAGAGATGGGAATACCAGACCACCTGACCTGCCTCTTGAGAAATTTGTATGCAGGTCAGGAAGCAACAGTTAGAACTGGACATGGAACAACAGACTGGTTCCAAATAGGAAAAGGAGTACGTCAAGACTGTATACTGTCACCCTGTTTATTTAACTTATATGCAGAGTACATCATGAGAAACGCTGGACTGGAAGAAACACAAGCTGGAATCAAGATTGCCGGGAGAAATATCAATAACCTCAGATATGCAGATGACGCCACCCTTATGGCAGAAAGTGAAGAGGAACTCAAAAGCCTCTTGATGAAAGTGAAAGTGGAGAGTGAAAAAGTTGGCTTAAAGCTCAACATTCAGAAAACAAAGATCATGGCATCTGGTCCCACCACTTCATGGGAAATAGATGGGGAAACAGTGGAAACAGTGTCAGACTTTATTTTTCTGGGCTCCAAAATCACTGCAGATGGTGACTGCAGCCATGAAATTAAGAGACGCTTACTCCTTGGAAGGAAAGTTATGACCAACCTAGATAGCATATTCAAAAGCCGAGACATTACTTAGCCAACAAAGGTTCGTCTAGTCAAGGCTATGGTTTTTCCTGTGGTCATGTATGGATGTGAGAGTTGGACTGTGAAGAAGGCTGAGCACCGAAGAATTGATGCTTTTGAACTGTGGTGTTGGAGAAGACTCTTGAGATTCCCTTGGACTGCGAGGAGATCCAACCAGTGCATTCTGAAGGAGATCAGCCTGGGGATTTCTTTGGAAGGAATGATGCTAAAGCTGAAACTCCAGTACTTTGGCCACCTCATGCGAAGAGTTGACTCATTGGAAAAGACTCTGATGCTGGGAGGGATTGGGGGCAGGAGGAGAAGGGGACAACAGAGGATGAGATGGCTGGATGGCATCACTGACTCGATGGATGTGAGTCTCAGTGAACTCCGGGAGTTGGTGATGGACAGGGAGGCCTGGTGTGCTGCAATTCATGGGGTCGTAAAGAGTCGGACACGACTGAGTGACTGATCTGATCTGATCTGATACCCATTCTACTGGATGCCTGCCCCTTCTTCTCTGTCTGGTAAGTCCCTACCTACTTCAAAAGCTGTTGAAAATTGACTTCAAAAAGAGAAAGTTACATGCTCTTTTTTTTTCAAGCACTTGGTACATCAGTTAGGGTACTCATCACATTGTAGGGTAATTTACTGGTTTATACAGCTGTCTCATCCACTTAAAGCACATAGGAGATATTCAGTAAAGATATCAGTTCAGTTGAGTTCAGTTGCTCAGTCATGTCCGACTCTTTGCAACCCCATGAACCTCGCACGCCAGGCCTCCCTGTCCATCACTAACTCCAGGAGTTCACTGAGACTCATGTCCATCAAGTCAGTGATGCCATCCAGCCATCTCATCCTCTGTCATCCCCTTCTCCTCCTGCCCCCAATCCCTCTCAGCATCAGAGTCTTTTCCAATGAGTCAACTCTTCGCATGAGGTGGCCAAAGTACTGGAGTTTCAGCTTTAGCATCATTCCTTCCAAAGAAATCCCCAGGCTGATCTCCTTCAGAATGCACTGGTTGGATCTCCTCGCAGTCCAAGGGAATCTCAAGAGTCTTCTCCAACACCACAGTTCAAAAGCATCAATTCTTCGGTGCTCAGCCTTCTTCACAGTCCAACTCTCACATCCATACATGACCACAGGAAAAACCATAGCCTTGACTAGACGAACCTTTGTTGGCTAAGTAATGTCTCGGCTTTTGAATATGCTATCTAGGTTGGTCATAACTTTCCTTCCAAGGAGTAAGCGTCTCTTAATTTCATGGCTGCAGTCACCATCTGCAGTGATTTTGGAGCCCAGAAAAATAAAGTCTGACACTGTTTCCACTGTTTCCCCATCTATTTCCCATGAAGTGGTGGGACCAGATGCCATGATCTTCGTTTTCTGAATGTTGAGCTTTAAGCCAACTTTTTCACTCTCCACTTTCACTTTCATCAAGAGGCTTTTGAGTTCCTCTTCACTTTCTGCCATAAGGGTGGTGTCATCTGAATATCTGAGGTTATTGATATTTCTCCCGGCAAACTTGATTCCAGCTTGTGTTTCTTCCAGTCCAGCGTTTCTCATGTTGTACTCTGCATATAAGTTAAATAAGCAGGGTGACAATATACAGCCTTGACGTACTCCTTTTCCTATTTGGAACCAGTCTGTTGTTCCATGTCCAGTTCTCTGTTGCTTCCTGACCTGCATACAGATTTCTTAAGAGGCAGGTCAGGTGGTCTGGTATTCCCATCTCTTTCAGAATTTTCCACAGTTTATTGTGATCCACACAAAGGCTTTGGCATAGCCAATAAAGCAGAAATAGATGTCTTTCTGGAACTCTCTTGCTTTTTCCATGATCCAGCGGATGTTGGCAATTTGATCTCTGGTTCCTCTGCCTTTTCTAAAACCAGCTTGAACCTCAGGAAGTTCACGGTTCACATATTGCTGAAGCCTGGCTTGGAGAATTTGAGCATTACTTTACTAGCGAGTGAGAGGAGTGCAATTGTATGGTAGTTTGAGCATTCTTTGGCATTGCCTTTCTTTGGGATTGGAATGAAAACTGACCTTTTCCAGTCCTGTGACCACTGCTGAGTTTTCCAAATTTGCTGGCATATTGAGGGCAGCACTTTCACAGCATCATCTTTCAGGATTTGGAATAGCTCAACTGGAATTCTATCACTTCCACTAGCTTTGTTCGTAGTGATGCTTTCTAAGGCCCACTTGACTTCACATTCCAGGATATCTGGCTCTAGGTTAGTGATCACACCATCGTGATTATCTGGGTCGTGAAGATCTTTTTTATACAGTTCTTCTGTGTATTCTTGCCATCTCTTCTTAATATCTTCTGCTTCTGCTAGGTCCATACCATTTCTGTCCTTTATCGAGCCCATCTTTGCATGAAATGTTCCTTTGGTATCTCTGATTTTCTTGAAGAGATCTCTAGTCTTTCCCATTCTGTTGTTTTCCTCTATTTCTTTGCATTGTTTGCTGAGGAAGGCTTTCTTATCTCTTCTTGCTATTCTTTGGCACTCTGCATTCAGATGTTTATATCTTTCCTTTTCTCCTTTGCTTTTCGCTTCTCTTCTTTTCACAGCTATTTGTAAGGCCTCCCCAGACAGCCATTTTTCTTTTTTGCATTTCTTTTCCATGGGGATGGTCTTAATCCCTGTCTCGTGTACAATGTCACGAACCTCATTCCATAGTTCATCAGGCACTCTATCTATCAGATCTAGGCCCTTAAATCTATTTCTCACTTCCACTGTATAATCATAAGGGATTTGATTTAGGTCATACCTGAATGGTCTATTGAACTATAACACACATACAAAAGAGGTAAAAATCATAACTTTGTAGAGTTCAAAGAATTATCACTAAGTGGGCACACCTGTGTGATTACCACCCTGGTCAAAGAACAGAAGATTGTCAACAAATTACAAGACCTATACCCCTTCCTCAGAAAAGGCAATTGCACCCCACTCCAGTACTCTTGCATGGAAAATCCCATGGACGGAGGAGCCTGGTAGGCTGCAGTCCATGGGGTCACTAGGAGTCGGACATGACTGAGCAACTTCACTTACACTTTTCACTTTCATGCATTGGAGAAGGAAATGGCAACCCACTCCAGTGTTTTTACCTGGAGAATCCCAGGGACGGTGGAGCCTGGTGGGCTGCCATTTATGGGGTCACACAGAGTTGGACATGACTGAAGCAACTTAGCCACAGCAGCAGCATACCCCTTCCTAATCATTATTCTCTTTCTTAAAAATTGCCATATCCATTACTTTTGGCCTTATAGAGTGTTTTTGCCATTTATGTATTTTTTATTTTTATATAAATGGAGTAATTCAGCATGTAACCATTATTTCATACCTCAGTTTTTTGCTCAGTACTAGATTTGTGATACTTTTCTACTTTATTATAGTCTTTTCATTTTCCTTACTATATAGTACTCCACTATTTGTTCATCTTGTTTCCCTTTTTATTTCATTGTTGGTAGACATCAGCATGTTTTTCTGACTTGGGATTAATGTGAATAATTCTGCATTAAATGCTCTTATACATGCATTTTAAAGGCATCTCTGATCAAGATCACTGCTTCACCACTCATTCTGGTCTTCTCCTTCTCTGCAGTTACAGATCCTAGAATCATCTCAGGGAAACAAAACAGTGTGAAGTTAAGAGCTCTGAGTTTGGAGCTAGACCACCTGGGTGTAAATCTGGGTCTCCCATTACTACCTATGTGATCTTGAATAAATTACCTACCTTTTCTACATCTTGATTTTCATATCTGGAAAATCAGAATAATTAGAATTGAGTTCATATTTGTAAACTACATAGACAGTGTTTCACACATAGCAAGCAGCATATATGTATTTCCTCAATAAATAAATAGCTATGCGAAAACAATCCTGCATTTAGAAAGATGCTTTTGGTTCAAACAGCTTACATGATACAGGTTAGCTACTTTCTTCTATTTGGGACTTATTTTTTTTTAATCTAATGGTTCATAAGTTGGAATCAAAATTAAACACACAAATAAACAAGTTACCATACCCTCAAGTTTTTGTCTAGGGATACATTCTTAACATATTCTATCTCAATATACAAATGAAAAGTCAGGCAACTGATAGGTCCTCAAAACAAACTTATTTATAAATGAAATAAATACCACCACCACCCCCCGCCAAGAAAAAAGGAATCAAAAATTCTGATCATTGTAGTCTTGAAATTAAAATCAATTAACAAAATAGCTAGCTTTTTCATTTAACCACAGTTTGTTATACTACCTGAGAAATCCAAGTTAAAAACCAAGTATGTATTTATTAAATCATGTTCTCAGTTCTGTGATAAACTCCTTGAAAGAACACAGGAGAACAATATACCATATTTTCCTTCAGATGCTTGCAATTGTGGTATTCATTCATTCACCCTACATTTATTGATTGTCTATTGGATTCTACTCACTTGAAGGCTATCAGTACAGTTCAGTTCAGGCGCACAGTCGTGTCTGACTCTTTGTGACCCCATGAACTGCAGTATGCCAGGCCTCCCTGTCCATCACCAACTCCTGGAGTCCACCCAAACCCATGTCCATTATGTCAGTGATGCCATCCAGCCATCTCATCCTCTGTCGTCCCCTTCTCCTCCTGCCCTCAATCTTTCCCAGCATCAGGGTCTTTTCCAATGAGTCAGCTCTTCTCATCAGGTGGCCAAAGTATTGGAGTTTCAGCTTCAACATCAGTCCTTCCAATGAACACCCAGGACTGATCTTCTTTAGGATGGACTGGTTGGATCTCCTTGCAGTCCAAGGGACTCTAAAGAGTCTTCTCCAACACTACAATTCAAAAGTATCAATTCTTCAGCGCTCACCTTTCTTTATAGTCCAACTCTCACATCCATACATGACCACTGGAAAAACCATAGCCTTGACTAGACGGACCTTGTTGGCAAAGTAATGTCTCTGCTTTTTAATACTTACACATAATAAATAATTAAGGAATATGAAAAAAGAACTACTCAGATACTAAACAGGGCTGTTTTTGTTCCCAAACTGAAACAGAATGCCTTTCTGGAATCTTTTTCAAAAGTGTACCAGATATAATAACACCCCCAAACCTCATTTTAATTAGATGTTTGTTCTACATGGATGAAATTAATTTTCAAATAAAGTAATACAATATGTTGACTTAGTTTCATGTTTATAAAATAAAATTTTTACTTTCATCAGCTAGTTTTCCTAAGTCAATTGAAAAATCCTATTTCATTTGATTCTGATGCAAGGCCAGTCTATCTGATATGGGATACTACAGAAAATACCAAGTGGAAAGATGGAAAGGGTATAGGCAACAGAAAGCATGCAAATGTCTAAAAACCAGCTCTCTGAAGAGAAAGGCTCTCTGACTTACTCTCTGACTTGGAGTCACTTGCTCACTTCCATGGTGTAAATATTACCAGCAGAGCTGTTTTCAAGTTCCCAGGGATATGCTCACTGAACACTGAGTGGGAAAGCTGTACCATCAGGTATCATGAGCCAATGTAAGTTGGTTCCAGCACACCACTGAGGGCAGAGTAAGGGAGCTTCAAGTTTTCTTTAAAGAATAACCCATCCTCCACGACACATGATAGTGAAGGCGTCCCACCCTGCCTTGAGGAGTAATCCTAAGAACTGAGATGGGTCAAAGCTACCCACTCCATTATTCTTGCCTGGGGAATTCCATAGACAGAGGAGCCTGGCGGAAAAACTGCATACAGTCCTTGGGGTCACAAAGAGTTGTACAGGACGAAGCAACTAATACTTTCACTTTTCACTTTCTGAAGAATCTGAATCTTGTGCAGAACACAGCAAGGAACAACTGCTTGGAAGAAATTCCTAACATTCTTGTGATCCAAAACCAGCCCTCACCCTGTGCCTAAGCTCTAGTTCATCTAATTTATGAAACTTGGACTTTCCAGGTTTATGAAACCATGGACTTTCTCCATGGTTCTATGAGCTTTTTGAAATCCTTCTAATAAATTCATTTCCCCTTATTCTGCCTAGAGTCAATCTCTGCTTTAGGGGAGGAGTAAAGCAAAGGATTTGATGTTTATTAGTTTGGGATAATGTGTATTTAAATAGTTGCTCCACAACCCTCTTCTTCATTCTGAGTCTTAAAAGGAAGGAGATGGGGTGGAAGGAGTCAAGTGTAATTTAGTGACAAAGGCACAAGGTGACACAACTTCTTTCCCACCTTTTCTCATTATGCCAACTAATTACATCTAATATTAATAGAGAGTGGTTTGGGTGGTGGAGGAGTACTATATTAGATTAAAAGCTAAGATGCTACAACAAGGGGATGGGAAGAAATATGGGGGCTTAATGGATAAAGGACTTTATTCCTCTGTCTCACAGTAGTTCCATTGTGGACGATCTGGGTAGGGTGAGCTGCTCTGCTCCACTTGGTCAAACACCCAGGCTCCTACCTCTTGCTGTTCCATCTTTCCTTAGGCATCTTGTTATTCATATGATTGAAGCTGGGTTTCTACCAAACCCAGTTTCCAGCCATCAGGAAGCAGATGGAGAACAGAGAGGAGGCATGCTTACATTCCAAGGGTAAGAACTTTGCCACATGAAAAAAATATAAGTTACTGGTCATCCATATTCTCAGATACAACTTAGTTACAATGAACAAGGGAAAGGAAGAACTGACTAGAAAACTAGATATCTCCCTGAGAAGAGCCTTTTAGAACCACTTGCTGCTGCTGTGTTTTTTAAGAGCACAAACATAGGTCATAAATGTGAAATGTATTCCAAAATATTAAACTAGAGATTGTCCAAAATTCTATGTTTTCTATGTAATAAGTTTACATAGGTCAGTAGTTCTAAACCAAGAGTGAAATAATACACTGTAACATCTTAAGTATTTGTACAATCCTATCATAAGGAATTCATTAGTAATAATCTTCAAAGTATTAACAGTTGAAAATAATTTATTTTTGAAAAATTAAAACCAACTCAAGATTATTGCTCCAGCAATATTTCCTAAACTCTCATTATTCAATTAGTACTATCAGAATTTTCTGTATTATTATTGTAGCATATCTGTATTATTATGCATCATGAGACATATCTTTACTGTTATTTACTTAAAACCTTTTTTCTTTAAATAGATTCATTTTTTACTTACATAAATGTATTTATGAAGGAAAGTTTATGTCACTGCTATAAATGGAAAACCAGTATCACTTGCCAAAATAGAAAATAAATTTTAAAATGAATAAAATTACCAGATAGTGTTGTTAATTTTTTCTTAGATCCTGTTACTTACTAGAAACTGTTGCTAGCTGAGAAGCCTGAGTCAGAGTTGGTTTTTGATCTGTTCAAAAGGGAGACAGTAAAAGCTGAGATGTTTAAAGAAACGGGCAGCAAATTGAGTAGTTTCCCTTGATGTTATCTAAGAATTGAAAGAAATTTTAAATAGGATTAAGCAACTGTGTGCATCAATGTTATTTGATTCTTATCTATGAACTATCTAAAACCACTCTTCATGGAAACCGGCCCATAGGAAAATACCAGTTCTCATTTGCACATGGATATGCTTTCACGGGGGCTGGGGGGCGGGGAGGTGAAGCTATAGTTAGCACACAGAAGTTCTAATAATCTTGCCAATGCCATGGGTTGTAAACATCATCACCCATCTGTGTCTAGAGGGGAAAAGGGGTCCCTGTCTTAAATCCAGCCATTGTCTCAGAGCTGTGAATTAGGGGGAAAAATTGTCACAAAAGATTAGTCATCCATACCCATGGGCCTCAAATCTGAACCATCTTTCCCTCCCCAGGTGTTATTTGGATGAAGTTTGACTTCCTGACTTCAGAGGGCTGTTTTCCACTACCAGATCTCCTTGACATGCTCTCCAGAGTGTTTGTGTCAGATGCTGCCTCAAATGTTTTAATCAACCACATTCCTCCCATGAAAAGAAGATGATTTGAATATCTGGTTGGGAAACCTAACCTATAATTATGCTGAGTATCTGACTGCTTTTGATACTCCTAAACTTATGCTGCACTCTAGGAAAACATTTTCCTTTTAGAAACAGACAGTCATGAAGCATGAAAATAGTTGTGGCAGCTAGTCTGTCTCCTCAAATGGCATCCAGCTATTGCTAGTCATCAGGGCTATAAAAGGGGAAGACTTCAATGCTCTAAAATAAAACTGGAACAATGGAACTATATGGCCACAGATAGACTAGACAATGCAAGAGAAGTGTGTCAAGATACACCACCCCAAAATACACCACTTTGACATAAGGATAATTCTGAGTTGAATGCAACTGAGAAGAAGCAGATACTAGAAAACACTTTTCTCTCCCTCTATTTGCCTAAAAGCAGGACATAGTTTTTAAAGGTGTCCCTTCTACCCTAACAGGAAGGACAGAAGTAAATCACTAGAGAAAACTCTAGGACTTTATCAGCAAGACATGCATCAGAGGAATCCACAAACAAATCTCCCTAAAAGTAGACCTATCTACCCTTAGTTTCCCCATACATTTGCCAACCCACAATGTGCCACCCCCTAGAAGTTTGTAATTCTTTGTCTTGTCACTGCTCTACAAAGTTATTATTCTTTGCTAAGATGCTATACAAGCTCAAGTTCTAAGGACCACCCCCACCTTTGAGTTACTCATCACTGAGTATGCGTGACATGTATGTGTGAACTATGTGTTAAAAAAAAAAAAAAAAAACACTTCTGTTTGTTTTTCTCCTATTAATCTGTCTTCTGAAAATCTACTTTACCAGGCCCCAACCAGTGAACCTAAGATGGGGTAAAGAGAAAAGAAGTTTTGCCCTCTCCTACACAAGGATACAAAGACTAGATGTACAATTTCTTACCAATAGAGACCAAAGTTTAACTTAAAATATATGATTATCATTGTGTAGATTTAAAAAGTGTTTGCAACCTAAAAGTTGAGAGTTATGTTTTAATTGGTGGAAATGTTTAGGACTTCAAGCCTGGGAGGCAGCATCAAGTAACCCTGAGAGAACTGCTCTGAGGAGGTGCGAGGAGGGAAGAGCCAAGTTATATAGAAGTTTTTCGACAAAGGACAGGTCAAAAGTTATTGTTACCTAAAGAAAACCAGATAACCCAAGTTAAAGAATTTAGCATTTTTCTTTGTATGGAAAGATGCAAGAGTCTGAGCTCACTGAAATCATTTCTTTGATATGTACCTCAGCTATCTGGGGCCAGTATCCTGGGTTTTCACATCCTGAGTTTCCTTGGGGCTCACCATAGAGAGTGGCTACAGTCTGATGGCCGGTAGATGGAGGGATTCTTTCCCTTCCTGAGTTCTGTCAGGGCTCATGAGCTCATCATCCCTGGTGGCTGCAATCACTGATGACTGTGACATCCTTGTTCACTGATATGGCACGAAATATTCCACTTCTCAATAGTGAGACACAAATTCAAATGTGGCAATGAGACACATTCAGAGATAGCTGAGGAAATCAAGTTGATGATGAGGATAAAAGGGCATGTTCTAGTCATGTGTATGCAGATTATAAAGATTTGTTCATTTGTTTCTCTCAACTCTTTGAAGACTTGCAGAAGAATATGATGCTATCTTAGTCCAATTTTCTCCCTAGTGGTAAGCCAGTCAGAGTCAGCAAACTGCAGGTTCAGGAACTACCTCAAT
The DNA here is from genome assembly GCF_029407905.1 of Bubalus kerabau. Classification (NCBI taxonomy): domain Eukaryota; kingdom Metazoa; phylum Chordata; class Mammalia; order Artiodactyla; family Bovidae; genus Bubalus; species Bubalus kerabau. Next base: position 46,599,176 of record NC_073630.1, on the reverse strand, counting down.
TTCAAACATCCACCATTTTCCCCTAAACCATTTAGTCTCAACATGGGAGTGAAGAGGTATAGTGAGGGAGTTACATCAAGATCCTATGGAGGCTATAATACACTCTCCTGAATCCCCAAGATTCTGATGTCCCCAAGTGTTCCCTTTCCCCTCCATTGAGAAGCATTGTCTTAGTAAATTGTTGTTACTAAGGACAGTTTAAAATATTCTTTAGGTAAATTCTGCAGGTAAGTTAAGAACCTTTTCAATACCTTGATCTTAAAAGGCCTCTGAAGATGTTACATTTCAGAGACCTGGGTTACATGTCTAAGATTGCTCCTTACAACTAGAAATAGGAGGGAAATTTTTTCAGAGCATATTATGCTCTCTGTCTTTCTGTGAGTGGAGCCCAGCTCTCAAAATTTTATGTGTCTCTCCATTTCATCTAAAGTAATTTTCTTGGTGTCCCAGAGACTTATATAGGAGGATGTCTCAACATGTCCTCCACCTTGAGATATCTATGATCCTGTAATATAATCAGAATAGAAACCATCATTAATACCTGTCAAGTAACTGAACCCAAATATCTCAAAACTTAAAAGAATCCTATTATAGCCTTCCTAGTACTTCTCAAATGAGAAGAAATGACCTTATCTGGGGAAATTATTTTCAGCTATATTTTTAGCTACTATAAACCAGGCTCAAAACTCAGAGCAGTTGGATAAAGATCCTTAATTTACATTTGGAAAAATATATTTAAATCTCTTCACGCATGTGTATGTATTTATTGTGTATAACTAAATTGCCTGATAACAGAAGGCTTAAAGAATGCAAGCAGTGGGGAAGAGTTGTAAGTGGGAAAATGTTGCATTAGTCTGGTTCTTTAATTACAATCTGTTTGCACTGTGGGTTGCTTATAGATGTATTTTTGTTTGTGTATATACAGGTTGATCCCAGATATTTGCACATAAACTTGTGAATAGGAATAGTAAAGATGGTTTTGTTATTCCTCCTAAAGGGAGTCTCATGATTTGTTCCTTTTTCCAAAAATCACAGAGATGTAAAATTTCAGGGGGTAGAGAGGAGGTTATACCATCCAATTACTTACTCAATTATTCTTCCTACAATATGCTTGACAAATAGTCATTCAACCCCCATCCACGTGCC